>NW_027340015.1:0-302 GCF_000331145.2 Cicer arietinum | reverse complement strand
CTAGGCTTATTGTTGCCCAATTAGGGTTTTTAACCAATCTTGTGCATCCAATAAGTTCATTTGTGTCATTGGATGAACATTTAGGTCATTTTCGTTCTCCCTAGGCTTATTCTTGTCCAATTAGGGTTTTTAACCAATCTTGTGCATCCAATACGTTCATTTGTGTCATTGGATGAACACTTAGGTCATTTTAATCCTCCCTAAACTTATTATTGTCCAACAAGCGTTTTTAACCAATCTTGTGCATCCAATTGGTGTGTTTGTGTCATTGGATGAACATTTAGGTCATTTTCGTCCTCCCT
>NW_027340014.1:0-2312 GCF_000331145.2 Cicer arietinum | reverse complement strand
AAAATACGTTAATAATTAATTATTAATAAATGTTATATTTTAATTATTGTTATTATTATAATAAATAACTATTATACTTTTAATTAAAAATTATTATACTTAAAATGATTAAATATATATATATATATATATATATATATATATGTTATAAATTTCAAAAAATAAAAATAAACTAAATGATATAAAAATTAAATAATAATAACAATTAAATGAAAAGAAATTGATATTGATAACTTGAAAATGAAATGAAATACATTAAATTAATAATAAAAAAGTACATCAATCAAATTTGAAAAAACAAAATACATTAAATTTATATCAATGATGTCCACCTAAATGACCCCCAGTCCCACATGTACGATGTCGCCGAACTCGTCTAGCTCTCTGAACAAGTTGCGGTTCTTCCGGTTCATCGTCATTTTGATCATTTTCTTCAATGTAAGCTGTAGATGGATTAAAACCACTGCCACCTTCTTCCATTAAATTTTGCGATTGTTGATTATACATTGAATCAAATACAACATATGCCGACTCAGGAGTTGTGCACTGAGTTCCAAACAAATTATAGAGAAGCCCATCTTCTGTCGGATAACCAGGTGTTGGTATTTCTGACACCGACGGAACGTAATACTGAGATGACGGTGGATCATAAAATGGAACTTCAGTAGCGACGTGTATGTGAGGAGATGATGAAGGCGGTCCTGCTGTGTATTGGTGTTGTGGGGTTGATTGGGAGGTCGATTGCACACGAGGATATGATGGCGGTTGTAAACAGGGATCACAGAGATATTGTTCTACAGATATAAACAATTTGGTGTGTCGTCTAAACCAAATCATATATTATGTGCTATGACATAAAACACCTTGTACGATGTTACCTTGCAACACGTAATTATGGCGCTCATTCCAATGGTTTATTTCTTCCCTCCAAACCCAAGTCCAATTATCATCAATCCCACGCCTCATGTCGACCTCGTGATACAATTTCATGTCCTCTGGTGGTTGTGGTATTTGTTGATGTAAATCGAACTGGACTGTGACCTTATCTGTATGATGTTTTTCAACAATATGATAACAGAGTAGATAAGTACATGCACTCCAAGTGGCCCTATCTTCTTCTGAAACTTCATGTTGGAACCCAAGATAAGGTCTCCAATAAAACTGACATGTAAAAAATAAGCTAAAGTAATTATAACAAGTATAAATAATAAAATATTTAAAAAAATTCAAATAAATGTGATTTAATATATTACTTCCTCAACCATCATGTGATCAATTGTTTTTCGATATCCTTCTACGTCGTTATGAGGAACTTTAGCAAAATTTAGACCACCAGAATTAAACCTGTCGAATATAATAAAAATAAAAATGTAATAAAATTATTAATATGGTAAGCACTTGGTTTTAAAAAAAATATATAAAAATAATATAGTTACCTTTGTGCAAGTGGAAATATCCATGGTTTGAGAGATTCAGGAGCGACACAAGACAAACGATACCATGCCCAGTTTTGCAACAATAATGCGCATCCTCCCATAGATATTACACCAGGTTTCGTTGCAAGGCATAATTCTCTATAAAGTGTAGCTAAAACAGCTGAACCCCAACTATATTGGGATACTTTGTTTAAATCTCCTAATAGTGAAAGATATTTTAGATGTACACGGTTGTTGGATTTGTCAGGCATCAATAACCCTCCGATCATACGTAGGATGTATGCTCGACATGATGCTTGTTTTTCTAATTCAGATGCATTTTCACCAACATCGTCAAATGTATTCTTAAGCCACTTTAATTTAATAGAATTACCTTTTGTTGCTCCATCGGGTGTGATAACTCCTAAGTAATCACAAATTTGTTTTACTTGCACAAAATTGGAACCGCTAACAGGTAAACCAGAAACGTTTAATCCTAAAATGTAATAAACATCTTCCAAAGTTATTGTGCACTCACCTATTGGAAGATGAAATGTGTGAGTTTCAGGTCTCCATCTCTCAACCATAGCAGTGATGAGACCGACATCTATCTTATAATTTCCGAGTTTTACCACTTCACCAAAGCCAGCCGCATGTAAATATGGTAATATGGAATCATTTGGTTTTTTGGTTACATGACCTTGACATTTGATTTTATCCTTTAAGGGAGACTAAATAAATAAAAAAATTAAATAAAATCAGAATAAAAAAAAATAAAACAATTAATGAGCCTAGATAAATAAAAAATTAAAATTAAAATAAAAGAAAACAAATAAAAAATTAATGAGACTAATAAAAAACCAAATGAGACTAAATAAAATAAAATAATCAATTAAT
>NW_027340013.1:23213-26332 GCF_000331145.2 Cicer arietinum | reverse complement strand
TTTGTGTCATTGTTTGAACATTTAGGCCATTTTCGTCCTTCCTTTGCTTATTCTTGTCATATTAGGATTTTTAACCAATCTTGTGCATCCAATAAGTACATTTGTGTTATAGGATGAACATTTAGGTCATTTTCGTCCACCCTACGTGTATCCTAGTCAAATTAGGGGTTTTAACCAATCTTGTGCATCCAAAAGGTGTGTTTGTGTCATTGGATAAACATTTAGGTGATTTTCGTCCTTCCTAAGTTTATTCTAGTCCAATTAGGGTTTTTAACTAATGTTGTGCATCCAATAGGTGTGTTTCTGTCATTGGATAAATATTTAGGGCATTTTCGTCTTCCCTTGGCTTATTTTTGTCCAATTAGGGTTTTTAAACAATCTTGTGCATCCAATAGGTGTGTTTGTGTCATTGGATGAACATTTAGGTCATTTTCGTCCTCCATTGGCTTATTCTTGTCCAATTAGGATTTTTAACCAATCTTGTGCATCTAATAACTTCAGTTGTGTCAATGGATGAACATTTAGGTCATTTTTGTCCTTGGCATTTTCGTCTTCCCTTGGCTTATTCTTGTCCAATTAGGGTTTTTAACCAAACTTGTGCATCTAATAGTTGTGTTTGTCTCATTAGATGAACATTTTGGTAATTTTGGTCCTCGCTTGGCTTATAGGTGTCGAATTAGTGTTTTTAACCAATCTTGTGCATCCAATAGGTGTCTTGGTGTTATTGGATGAACATCTAGGTCATTTTCATCCTCCCTAGACTTATTCAAGCCCAACTATGGTTTTAAACCAATCATGTGCATCCAATAGGTGTGTTTGTGTCATTGGATGAACATTTAGGTCATTTTCGTCCTCCTTAGGTTTATTCTTGTCCAATTAGGGTTTTTAACCAATCTTGTGCATCCAATAGGTGTGTTTGTGTCGTTGGATGAACATTTAGGTCATTTTCGTCCTTCCTTGGCTTATTCTTGTCCAATTAGGATTTTTAACCAATCTTGTGCATCCAATAGGTTTGTTTGTGTCAGTGGATGAACATTGAGGTCATTTTCGTCCACCCTAGGTTTATTCTAGCCCAATTAGGGTTTTTAACCAATCTTGTGCATCCAATAGGTGTGTTTGTGTCATTGGATGAACATTTAGGTCATTTTCGTCCCCCCTAGGCTTATTCTTGTCCAATTAGGGTTTTTAACCAATCTTGTGCATCCAATAAGTGCAGTTGTGTCATTGGATGAACATTTAGGTCATTTTCGTCCTCCCTAGGCTTATTCTTGTCCAATTAGGATTTTTAACCAATCTTGGGCCTCCAATAGGTGTGTTTGTGTCATTGGATGAACATTTAGGACATTTTCGTTGTCCCTAGGCATATTCTTGTCCAATTAGGGATTTTAACAAATCTTGTGCATCCAAAACGTGTGTTTGTGTCATTGGATGAACATTTAGGTCATTTTCGTCCTTCCTTGGCTTATTCTTGTCCAATTAGGATTTTTAACCAATCTTGTGCATCCAATAAGTTCAGTTGTGTCATTGGATGAACATTTAGGTTATTTTCGTCCTTCCCAAGCTTATTCTTGTCCAATTAGGGTTTTTAACCAATATTGTGCATCCAATAGGTGTGTTTGTGTTCTTGGATGAACATTTAGGTCATTTTTGTCCTCCCTTGGCTAATTCTTGTCCAATTAGAATTTTTAACCAATGATGTGCATCCAATAAGTTCATTTGGGTCATTGGATGAACATTTAGGTCATTTTCGTCCTCCGTAGGTTTATTGTTGTCCAATTAGGGTTTTTAACAATTCTTGTGCATCCAATAAGTTCATTTGTGTTATAGGATGAACATTTAGGTCATTTTCGTCCTCCCTAGGTCTATCCTAGTCAAATTAGGGTTTTAACCAATCTTGTGCATCCAATAGGTGTGTTTGCTTCATTGGATGAACATTTAGGTCATTTTCGTCCTTCCTAAGTTTATTCTTGTCCAATTATGGTTTTTAACCAATCTTGTGCATCCAATAGGTGTGTTTGTGTCATTGGATGAACATTTAGGTCATTTTCGTCCATCCTTGGCTTATTCTCGTCCAATTAGGATTTTTAACCAAATATCTGCATCCAATAAGTTTAGTTGTGTCATTGGATGAACATTTAGGTTATTTTCGTCCTTCCTAAATTTAGTCTTGTCCAATTAGAGTTTTTAACCAATCTTGTGCATCCAATAGGTGTGTTTGTGTTATTGGATGAACATCTAGGTCATTTTCATCCTCCCTGGACTTATTCTAGTCTAACTATGGTTTTAAACCAATCTTGTGCATCCAATAGGTGCGTTTGTGTCATTGGATGAACATTTAGGTCATTTTCGTCCTCCCTTGGCCTATTCTTGTCCAATTAGGATTTTTAACCAATCTTGTGCATCCAATAACTTCAGGTTTGTCATTGGATGAACATTTAGGTCATTTTCGTCTTTCCTTTGCTTATTCTTGTACAATTAGGGTTTTTAACCAATCTTGTGCATCCAATAGGTGTGTTTGTGTCAGTGGATGAACATTTAGGTCATTTTCGTCCATCCTTGGCTTATTCTAGTCCAATTAGGATTTTTAACCAATCTTGTGCATCCAATAAGTTCAGTTGTGTCATTGGATGAACATTTAGGTCATTTTCGTCCTCCCTTGGCCTATTCTTGTCCTATTATGATTTTTAATCAATCTTGTGCATCCAATAACTTCAGTTGTGTCATTGGATGAACATTTAGGTCATTTTCGTCCTCCCTTGGCCTATTCTTGTCCTATTATGATTTTTAATCAATCTTGTGCATCCAATAACTTCAGTTGTGTCATTGGATGAACATTTAGGTCATTTTCGTCCTCCCTTGGCCTATTCTTGTCCTATTATGATTTTTAATCAATCTTGTGCATCCAATAACTTCAGTTGTGTCATTGGATGAACATTTAGGTCATTTTCGTCCTTCCTTTGCTTATTCTTGTCCAATTAGGGTTTTTAACCAATCTTGTGCATCCAATAGGTGTGTTTGTGTTATTGGATGAACATCTAGGTCATTTTCATCCTCCTTGGACTTATTCTAGTCTAACTATGGTTTTAAACCAATCTTGTGCATCCAATAGGTGCGTTTGT
>NW_027340013.1:0-5398 GCF_000331145.2 Cicer arietinum | reverse complement strand
CGTCCTTCCTTTGCTTATTCTTGTCCAATTAGGGTTTTTAACCAATCTTGTGCATCCAATAAGTTCATTTGTGTTATAGGATGAACATTTAGGTCATTTTCGTCCTCACTAGGTTTATCCTAGTCAAATTAGTGTTTTTGACCAATCTTGTGCATCCAATAGGTGTGTTTGTGTCAGTGGATGAACATTTAGGTCATTTTCGTCATCCCTAGGTTTATTCTAGTCCAATTAGGGTTTTTAACCAATCTTGTGCATCCAATAGGCGTGTTTGTGTCATTGGATAAACATTTAGGAGATTTTCGTCCTCCCTAGGTTTATTCTCGCCCAATTAGGTGTTTTAACCAATCTTATGCATCCAATAGGTATGTTTGTGTCATTGGATGAACATCTAGATTATTTTCATGCTCCCTAGGCTTATTCTTGTCCAAATAGGGTTTTAAACCAATCTTGTGCATCCAATAGGTGTGTTTGTTTCATTGGATGAACATTTAGGTCATTTTCGTCCTTCCTTGGCTTATTCTTGTCCAGTTAGGATTTTTAACCAATCTTGTGCATCCAACAAGTTCAGTTGTGTCATTGGATGAACATTTAGGTTATTTTCGTCCTTCCTAAGTTTATTCTTGTCTAATTAGGGTTTTTAACCAATCTTGTGCATCCAACAGGTGTGTTTGTGTTATTGGATGAACATTTAGGTCATTTTTGTCCTCCCTTGGCTAATTCTTGTCCAATTAGAATTTTTAACCAATCATGTGCATCCAATAAGTTCAGTTGTTTCATTGGATGAACATTTAAGTCATTTTCGTCCTTCCTTTGCTTATTCTTGTCCAATTAGGGTTTTTAACCAATCTTGTGCATCCAATAAGTTCATTTGTGTTATAGGATGAACATTTAGGTCATTTTCGTCCTCACTAGGTTTATCCTAGTCAAATTATAGTGTTTTTGACCAATCTTGTGCATCCAATAGGTGTGTTTGTGTCAGTGGATGAACATTTAGGTCATTTTCGTCATCCCTAGGTTTATTCTAGTCCAATTAGGGTTTTTAACCAATCTTGTGCATCCAATAGGCGTGTTTGTGTCATTGGATAAATATTTAGGAGATTTTCGTCCTCCCTAGGTTTATTCTCGCCCAATTAGGGGTTTTAACCAATCTTATGCATCCAATAGGTATGTTTGTGTCATTGGATGAACATCTAGATTATTTTCATCCTCCCTAGGCTTATTCTTGTCCAAATAGGGTTTTAAACCAATCTTGTGCATTCAATTGGTGTGTTTGTGTCATTGGATGAACATTTTGGTCATTTTCGTCTTCCCTTGGGTTATTGTTGTCCAATTAGGGTTTTTAACCAATCTTGTGCATCCAATAAGTTCATTTGTGTCATTGGATGAACATCTAGATTATTTTCATCCTCCCTAGACTTATTCTAGTCCAACTATGGTTTGAAACCAATCTTATGCATGCAATAGGTGTGTTTCTGTCATTGGATGAACATCTAGATTATTTTCATCCTCCCTAGACTTATTCTAGTCCAACTATGGTTTGAAACCAATCTTATGCATGCAATAGGTGTGTTTCTGTCATTGGATGAACATCTAGATTATTTTCATCCTCCCTAGACTTATTCTAGTCCAACTATGGTTTGAAACCAATCTTATGCATGCAATAGGTGTGTTTCTGTCATTGGATGAACATCTAGATTATTTTCATCCTCCCTAGACTTATTCTAGTCCAACTATGGTTTGAAACCAATCTTATGCATGCAATAGGTGTGTTTCTGTCATTGGATGAACATCTAGATTATTTTCATCCTCCCTAGACTTATTCTAGTCCAACTATGGTTTGAAACCAATCTTATGCATGCAATAGGTGTGTTTCTGTCATTGGATGAACATCTAGATTATTTTCATCCTCCCTAGACTTATTCTAGTCCAACTATGGTTTGAAACCAATCTTATGCATGCAATAGGTGTGTTTCTGTCATTGGATGAACATCTAGATTATTTTCATCCTCCCTAGACTTATTCTAGTCCAACTATGGTTTGAAACCAATCTTATGCATGCAATAGGTGTGTTTCTGTCATTGGATGAACATCTAGATTATTTTCATCCTCCCTAGACTTATTCTAGTCCAACTATGGTTTGAAACCAATCTTATGCATGCAATAGGTGTGTTTCTGTCATTGGATGAACATCTAGATTATTTTCATCCTCCCTAGACTTATTCTAGTCCAACTATGGTTTGAAACCAATCTTATGCATGCAATAGGTGTGTTTCTGTCATTGGATGAACATCTAGATTATTTTCATCCTCCCTAGACTTATTCTAGTCCAACTATGGTTTGAAACCAATCTTATGCATGCAATAGGTGTGTTTCTGTCATTGGATGAACATCTAGATTATTTTCATCCTCCCTAGACTTATTCTAGTCCAACTATGGTTTGAAACCAATCTTATGCATGCAATAGGTGTGTTTCTGTCATTGGATGAACATCTAGATTATTTTCATCCTCCCTAGACTTATTCTAGTCCAACTATGGTTTGAAACCAATCTTATGCATGCAATAGGTGTGTTTCTGTCATTGGATGAACATCTAGATTATTTTCATCCTCCCTAGACTTATTCTAGTCCAACTATGGTTTGAAACCAATCTTATGCATGCAATAGGTGTGTTTCTGTCATTGGATGAACATCTAGATTATTTTCATCCTCCCTAGACTTATTCTAGTCCAACTATGGTTTGAAACCAATCTTATGCATGCAATAGGTGTGTTTCTGTCATTGGATGAACATCTAGATTATTTTCATCCTCCCTAGACTTATTCTAGTCCAACTATGGTTTGAAACCAATCTTATGCATGCAATAGGTGTGTTTCTGTCATTGGATGAACATCTAGATTATTTTCATCCTCCCTAGACTTATTCTAGTCCAACTATGGTTTGAAACCAATCTTATGCATGCAATAGGTGTGTTTCTGTCATTGGATGAACATCTAGATTATTTTCATCCTCCCTAGACTTATTCTAGTCCAACTATGGTTTGAAACCAATCTTATGCATGCAATAGGTGTGTTTCTGTCATTGGATGAACATCTAGATTATTTTCATCCTCCCTAGACTTATTCTAGTCCAACTATGGTTTGAAACCAATCTTATGCATGCAATAGGTGTGTTTCTGTCATTGGATGAACATCTAGATTATTTTCATCCTCCCTAGACTTATTCTAGTCCAACTATGGTTTGAAACCAATCTTATGCATGCAATAGGTGTGTTTCTGTCATTGGATGAACATCTAGGTCATTTTCATCCTCCCTAGACTTATTCTAGTCCAACTATGGTTTGAAACCAATCTTATGCATGCAATAGGTGTGTTTCTGTCATTGGATGAACATTTAGGCCATTTTCATCCTCCCTTGGCTTATTATTGTCCAATTAGGGTTTGTAACCAATCTTGTGCATCCAATAAGTTCATTTGTGTTATAGGATGAACATTTAGGTCATTTTCGTCCTCCCTAGGTTTATCCTAGTCAAATTAAGGTTTTTAACCAATCTTGTGCATCCAAAAGGTGTGTTTGTGTCATTGGATGAACATTTAGGACATTTTCGTCCTTCCTTGGCTTATTCTTGTGCAATTAGGGTTTTTAACAAATCATGTGCATCCAATAGGTGTGTTTGTGTCATTAGATGAACATTTAGGTCATTTACGTCCTTCCTTGGCTTATTGTTGTCCAATTAGGGTTTTTAACCAATCTTGTGCATCCAATAAGTTCATTTGTGTTATAGGATGAACATTTAGGTCATTTTCCTCCTCTCGAGGTTTATCTTAGTCAAATTAAGGTTTTTAACCAGTCTTGTGCATCCAAAATGTGTGTTTGTGTCATTGGACGAACATTTATGTCATTTTCGTCCTCCCTAGGCTTATTCTTGTGCAATTAGGGTTTTTAACAAATCTTGTGCATCCAATAGATGTGTTTGTGTAATTGGATGAACATTTAGGACACATTCGTCCTTCCTTGGCTTATTCTAGTCCAATTAGGATTTTTAACTAATCTTGTGCATCTAATAGGTGTGTTTGTGTCATTGGATGAACATTTAGGTCATTTTCGTCCTCCCTTGGCTAATTCTTGTCCAATTAGGGTTTTTAACCAATCTTGTGCATCCAATAAGTTCATTTGTGTCGATGGATGAACAATTAGGTCATTTTCGTCCTCCCTTGGTTTATTCTTGTCGAATTAGGGTTTTTAACCAATCTTTTGCATCGAGTAGGTGTATTTGTGTCATTGGATGAACATCTAGGTCATTTTCGTCCTCCCTAAACTTATCCTAGTCAAATTAGGGTTTTTAACCAATCTTGTGCATCCAATAGGTGTGTTTGTGTCAGTGGATGAACATTTAGCTCATTTTCGTCCTCCCTAGGTTTATCCTAGTCCAATTAGGGTTTTTAACTAATCTTGTGCATCCAATAGAAGTGTTTGTGACATTGGATAAACATTTAGGTGATTTTCGTCCTCCCTAGGTTTATTCTTGTCCAATTAGGGTTTTTAACCAATCTTGTGCATCCAATAAGTTCATTTGTGTCGATGGATGAACATTTAGGTCATTTTTGTCTTCCCTTGGTTTATTCTTGTCGAATTAGGGTTTTTATCCAATCTTTTGCATCGAATAGGTGTGTTTCTGTCATTGGATGAACATCTAGGTCATTTTCTTCCTCCCTAGACTTATCCTAGTCAAATTAGGGTTTTTAACCAATCTTGTGCATCCAATAGGTGTGTTTGTGTCAGTGGATGAACATTTAGCTCATTTTCGTCCTCCCTAGGTTTATCCTAGTCCAATTAGGGTTTTTAACTAATCTTGTGCATCCAATAGAAGTGTTTGTGACATTGGATAAACATTTAGGTGATTTTCGTCCTCCCTAGGTTTATTCTAGTCCAATTAGGGTTTTTAACCAATCTTGTGCATCCAATAAGTTCATTTGTGTTATAGGATGAACATTTAGGTCGTTTTCGTCCTCCCTAGGTTTATCCTAGTCCAATTAGGGTTTTTAACCAATCTTGTGCATCCAATAAGTTCATTTGTGTTATAGGATGAACATTTAGGTCGTTTTCGTCCTCCCTAGGTTTATCCTAGTCCAATTAGGGTTTTTAACCAATCTTGTGCATCCAATAAGTTCATTTGTGTTATAGGATGAACATTTAGGTCGTTTTCGTCCTCCCTAGGTTTATCCTAGTCCAATTAGGGTTTTTAACCAATCTTGTGCATCCAATAAGTTCATTTGTGTTATAGGATGAACATTTAGGTCGTTTTCGTCCTCCCTAGGTTTATCCTTGTCAAATTAGAGTTTTTAACAAATCTTGGGCATCCAATAGGTGTGTTTGGGTCATTGGATGAACATTTAGGTCA
>NW_027340012.1:0-2902 GCF_000331145.2 Cicer arietinum | reverse complement strand
ACAAGATTGGTTAAAAACCTTAATTGGACAAGAATAAGTATAGGGAGGACGAAAATGACCTATATGTTCATCCAATGACACAAATGAACTTATTGCATGGTAAAGATGAGTTAAAAACCCTAATTGGACAAGAATAAGTCTATGGAGGACGAAAATGACCTAAATGTTAATCCAATGACATAAATGAACATATTGGATGCACAAGATTGGCTAAAAACCCTAATTGGACAAGAATAAGCCCAGGGAGGACGAAAATGACCTAAATGTTAATCCAATGACATAAATGAACATATTGGATGCACAAGATTGGCTAAAAACCCTAATTGGACAAGAATAAGCCCAGGGAGGACGAAAATGACCTAAATGTTAATCCAATGACATAAATGAACATATTGGATGCACAAGATTGGCTAAAAACCCTAATTGGACAAGAATAAGCCCAGGGAGGACGAAAATGACCTAAATGTTCATCCAATGACACAAATGAACTTATTGCATGCACAAGATTGGTTAAAAAACCTAAATGGACTAGAATAAGCCAAGGGAGGACGAAAATGACCTAAATGTTAATCCAATGACATAAATGAACATATTGGATGCACAAGATTGGCTAAAAACCCTAATTGGACAAGAATAAGCCTAGGGAGGACGAAAATGACCTAAATGTTCATCCAATGACACAAATGAACTTAATGGATGCACAAGATTGGTTAAAAAACCTAAATGGACTAGAATAAGCCAAGAGAGGACGAAAATGACCTAAATGTTCATCCAATGACACAAATGAACTTAATGGATGCACAAGATTGGTTAAAAAACCTAAATGGACTAGAATAAGCCAAGAGAGGACGAAAATGACCTAAATGTTCATCCAATGACACAAATGAACTTAATGGATGCACAAGATTGGTTAAAAAACCTAAATGGACTAGAATAAGCCAAGAGAGGACGAAAATGACCTAAATGTTCATCCAATGACACAAATGAACTTAATGGATGCACAAGATTGGTTAAAAAACCTAAATGGACTAGAATAAGCCAAGAGAGGACGAAAATGACCTAAATGTTCATCCAATGACACAAATGAACTTAATGGATGCACAAGATTGGTTAAAAACCCTAATTGGACAAGAATAAGCCTAGGGAGGACGACAATGACCTAAATGTTAATCCGATGACCCAAACACACCTATTTGATGCACAAGATTGGTTAAAAACCCTAATTGGACTTGAAAAAACCTAGGGAGGACGAAAATTACCTAAATGTTCATCCAATGACACAAATGAACTTATTGGATGCACATGTTTGGTTAAAAACCCTAATTGGACAAGAAAAAGTCTAAGGAGGGCAAAAATGACCTAAATGTTCACCCAATGACACAAACACACCTTTTTGCCTTAACTGACAAACGGGGAGAAAAATTATAACTTGCTTATATTTGTTGCATTTATTTGCTCTGATGACTTTGCTCTAATGACTGTAAATGATTTTTTTTAATGTAATAATGATCTGATTTTGATAAATAGCATGTGTACTGTTATGCTAAGATGCCCTGATACTTCTGTTTCTATGATATGAGTATTCACAATGACAAAAGTAAATTTAATGTGTAAAACAAAAGAAACTCCTAAAGCCAAAACTCTTGACATTTTACTACCCAAAAATAAATTCTAGTTGATCATATCTCTGAACGCTTGTGGGAAACTCACCCAACAAGTCTAACACAAGTTCAAAAGTATCTCGGAGCCTTCAACTACACGCTATTGTACTTCCTCGCATTTCTCCTATTAGGTTGACCGTGACATTGTTCGCTCAAGTAACACTATATGTGACGTTTTATCAAATGTAAAGGTCATCTCCAAATAATAAACACAAAGCAAATAAACATTCATATATAGTTGTTATAGAAAAAATATAAATAAATCTTATACTTCATTTAACAATTAAAATCACAAAGCACCAAAGGTACAAATCATCCAAAATGCACAAATTTTATTTGTTAGACTCTATGTCAATGCATGATTCGGGAATATCACTGTTGGACTTTAGTCCTTTGAATCCTAATTTTGACATAATTAACAAACATACAATGTTCATACATCATATGATAAATCTAACATTTTAATTGAGCAAGATTTCAGGAACAACAGTTCAATCCTGCACACTTGATACAAATAGCTTGGAACACAAGAAATCAACAAAAGTTGATCATTGACTGAGTAAATCGATTGGGAAATCGATTTCATAACAAGGGTGTAAGGAAACATAACTGTTTGTGATTGTATAATTGATTAGGCAATCGATTGGCACAATTAGAAATGAAAATTGCACAACTCAGTGGCACCCTGTTTTACAGGCTAATCGATTGGCAAATCGATTGTACACATCACATAGTAAAACTGATTGAAACCAATCGACTGGCAAATCGATTGATCAAGTCACAGTGAGAATCCAATTTCTAGGGTAATCGATTGGCAAATCGATTGCTTAGATAATATTTGAAAAATAACTTGACCTGTGACAAACACAATCGATTGGACAATCTATTGTGAGAATTTCAATCATGTTAAGTTTGGTTGCAATCGATTGGGAAATCGATTGAACTAAATATCAGGTAAGAACTTTTCAGGCAAATACAAACAAATCGATTGGCACTTCAATTAACATCACTTCGATTAACATCAAAATAGCTAAGTCACTGTCTTGAACACAATCGATTGGCAAATCGATTGAAAGAACCTTTTTGAAATCACAGTGAACTTTGAGCTTGTGGCCAAATCGATTCTGAGTATTTGTAAATCGATTATGAGACTTAATAAATCGATTAAGTAATCAATTGGTGTGATTTTTTACTTTGAACAAAACACCTGCAATCGATTATGAAATCGATGCATATAAGTC
>NW_027340011.1:0-1771 GCF_000331145.2 Cicer arietinum | reverse complement strand
TTTTTAATCAATCTTGTGCATCGAATAGGTGTGTTTGTGTCATTGGATGACCATTTTGGTCATTTTCGTCCTCCCAAGGCTTATTCTTGTCCAATTAGGGTTTTTAATCAATCTTGTGCATCCAATATATGTCTTTGTGGCATTTGATGAACATTTAGGTCATTTTCGTCCTCTCTAGGCTTATTCTTGTCCAATTAGGGTTTTTAATCAATCTTGTGCATCGAATAGGTGTGTTTGTGTTATTGGATGAACATTTAGCTCATTTTCGTCCTCCCGAGGCTTATTCTTGTCCAGTTAGGGTTTTTAATCAATCTTGTGCATCGAATAGGTGTGTTTGTGTTATTGGATGAACATTTAGCTCATTTTCGTCCTCCCGAGGCTTATTCTTGTCCAGTTAGGGTTTTTAATCAATCTTGTGCATCGAATAGGTGTGTTTGTGTTATTGGATGAACATTTAGCTCATTTTCGTCCTCCCGAGGCTTATTCTTGTCCAGTTAGGGTTTTTAATCAATCTTGTGCATCGAATAGGTGTGTTTGTGTTATTGGATGAACATTTAGCTCATTTTCGTCCTCCCGAGGCTTATTCTTGTCCAGTTAGGGTTTTTAATCAATCTTGTGCATCGAATAGGTGTGTTTGTGTCATTGGACGAACATTTAGGTCATTTTCGTCATCCCTAGGCTTATTCTTATCCAATTAGGGTTTTTAACCAATTTTGTTCATCTTATAGGTTTGTTTGTGTCATTGGATGAAAATTTAGGTAATTTTCTTTCTCCCTAGGTTTATTTTTGTCCAATTAGGGTTTTTAATCAATCTTGTGCATCGAATAGGTGTGTTTGTGTCATTGGATGAACTGTGTCATCGGATTAACATTTAGGACACTTTCGTCCTCCATAGGCTTATACTTTTAATCAATCTTGTGCATCGAATAGGTGTGTTTGTGTCATTGGATGAACTGTGTCATCGGATTAACATTTAGGACACTTTCGTCCTCCATAGGCTTATACTTTTAATCAATCTTGTGCATCGAATAGGTGTGTTTGTGTCATTGGATGAACTGTGTCATCGGATTAACATTTAGGACACTTTCGTCCTCCATAGGCTTATACTTTTAATCAATCTTGTGCATCGAATAGGTGTGTTTGTGTCATTGGATGAACTGTGTCATCGGATTAACATTTAGGACACTTTCGTCCTCCATAGGCTTATACTTTTAATCAATCTTGTGCATCGAATAGGTGTGTTTGTGTCATTGGATGAACTGTGTCATCGGATTAACATTTAGGACACTTTCGTCCTCCATAGGCTTATACTTTTAATCAATCTTGTGCATCGAATAGGTGTGTTTGTGTCATTGGACGAACATTTAGGTCATTTTCGTCCTCCCTAGGCTTATTATTGTCCAATTAGGGTTTTTAATCAATCTTGTGCATCCAATTGGCATGTTTGTGTCAATGGATGAACATTTAGGTCATTTTCTTCCTCCATAGACTTATTCTTGTCCAATTATTGTTTTTAACGAATCTTGTGTATCCAATAGTTATGTTTGTGTCATAGGATGACAATTTAGGCCATTTTCGTCCTCCAAATTCTTATTGTTGTCCAATTAAGGTTTTTAATCAATATTGTGCATCCAAAAGGTGTGTTTGTGTCATTGGATGAACATTTAGATCAATTTCGTCCTCCCTAGGCTTATTCTTGTCCAATTAGGGTTTTTAACCAATCTTGTGCATCCAATAAGTTCATTTGTGTCAATGGATTAACATTTAGGTC
>NW_027340010.1:0-653 GCF_000331145.2 Cicer arietinum | reverse complement strand
GGCCTGCAATTTCATATGGACTTTTCGGGTGATTTTCGTACCACCCGACTAAAATAGACCGAAATTCGTATGTTTGAACAAGACGATGGTTAGTGTTTGAAACATAAGGCGGAACCCGAAACAAAGTTATAAATTTAGAACAAGAATTCATAAAGGTCATTTGGTCCCCGATTTCATCTAGACTTTTCAAGCGATTTTCGTACTCATCGATGATAATGGACCAAATTCTGTATTTTTGGACCAGCCGATGGCCAATATTTGAGATCGGACCCGAAACCCTAAACACAGTTATAAATTCAGGAGAAAAATGCTATAATAAGAGTCTTCTGGTCCTCCATTTCATATGGATTTTTCGGGCGATTTTCGTACCCCTCGACAAAAATGGACCGAAATCAATATTTTCAGACCAGACGATGGCTAGTGTCTAAATCTGGCGCGGAACCCGAAACACGGCTATAAATTTTGGAGAAGAATGCTATAAGGGCCTCCCGGCCCTCGATTTCATCTGGACTTTTCTGGCAATTTTCGTACCACCCAACAAAAATGGACCAAAGTCCATAGTTTTAGACCAAAAGATGGTTAGTGTTTATAACCTGACGAAGAACACAAAACAAAGTTATAAATTTAGGAGAAGAATGCTATAAGGGTTTCCT
>NW_027340009.1:10537-11000 GCF_000331145.2 Cicer arietinum | reverse complement strand
CTTGCATTATTAGAGTTAGTCAAGGCAGAACGTCGCTCGTATCACTAGAGGTGCGTGTTAGAGAAATTTCATCATAATCAAATAAGTGGAGTGAAGTGGAGTCTTGTTGTTCTTTTGTCTTCACCAATCAAAAAAGGATATGACATAAGAATCTATATAATTCACTTGATCTGAGATCTACACACTTAATCAAAATGTTAGTGCATTAAATTGTTCCCAAAAACTAATTTTGTTATCATCAAAACAAGTAAGAGTCATAGTTCTTCAAACCAATTTGGTTCTAACAATCTCCCCATTTTTGGTGATGACAAACATCTATTTTTGTGAACAATTTTTAAAGTAAAGTATAAGAGAATATTATAAAGTGTTAAAGCAAAGCTCCCCTCTTAGAATATACAGGTTTGTAAACTACGTGTTTTTGATGACGACAAGACCACCAACTATGGACAATGCAGCAAGATCA
>NW_027340009.1:0-537 GCF_000331145.2 Cicer arietinum | reverse complement strand
CGAAAATGACCTAAATGTTCATCCAATTACACAAATGAACTTATGGGATGCACCAAATTGGTTCAAATCGTAATTGGACAAGAATAAGCCTAGGGAGGACGAAAGGTTAATTAAGAATTCTAATTATGATTCTAAGTGTTTTAGTGTTTAACATGTGTATTTCAGTGTGTCAAAACACGTTAGGTATCAAGTATTTCAAGACACATCTCATTAAAAACAAGAAAGCAAAAACAGTTAAACGAAAATCGTTCTTGACTTACTTCAGTAAAACGAAGATCGTTCCCAACTTACTTCAATAAAACGAAGATCGTTCCTAACTTACTTCAGCAAAACGCACATCGTTCCTAACTTACTTCAGTAAAACAAAGATCGTTCCTAACTTACTTCAGTAAAACGAAGATCGTTCCTGACTTACTTCAGTAAAACGAAGATCGTTCCTGACTTACTTCAGTAAAACGATGATCGTTCCTGACTTACTTCAGTAAAACGAAGATCATTCCTAACTTACTTCAGTAAAACAAAGATCGTTCCTGACAT
>NW_027340008.1:10291-12000 GCF_000331145.2 Cicer arietinum | reverse complement strand
TTTTGTCTTCCCTAGGCTTATTCTAGTCCAATTAGGGTTTTTAACCAATAATGTGCATCCAATACGTGTGTTTGTGTCATTGGATGAAGATTTATGTCATTTTCCTCCTTCCAAGGTTTATTCTTGTCCAATTAGGGTTTTTAACATTTAGGTCATTTTCGTCCTTCCTAGAGTTATTCTTGTCAAACAAGGATTTTTAACCAATCTTGTGCATCTAATTATTGTGTTTGTGTTATTGGATTCACATTTATGTCATTTTCTTCCTCGCAAGGCTTATTCTAGCTTTATAAGGATTTTTAACCAAACTTGTGCATCGAATAGGTGTGTTGATTCGATGGATTCACATTTAGGTCATATTCGTCCTCCCTAGGCTTATTCTAGTTCAATTAGGGTTTTTAACCAATCTTGTGCATCCAATCGGTGTGTTTGTGTCATTGGATTCACATTTAGGTCATTTGCGTCCTCCCTTGGCTTATTCTTGTTCAATTAGGGTTTTTAACCAATATTGTGCAACCAATAGGTATGTTTGTGTCATTGGATGAACATTTGCGTAATTTTTGATCTCCCTAGGCTTATTCTAGTCCAATTAATGTTTTTAACCAATCTTGTGCATCCAATACGTGTGTTTATGTCAATGGATTCTCATTTAGGTCATTTTCGTTATCCCTAGGATTATTCTAGTCCAATTAGGGGTTTTAACCAATCTTTTGCATCCAGTAGGTGTGTTTGTGTCTTTGGATGAACATTTATGTCATTTTCTTCCTTCCTAGGCTTATTCTTGTCCAATTAGGGTTTTTAACCAATCTTGTGCATCCAATAGGTGTGTTTGTGTCATTGGATTCACATTTAGGTCATTTTTGTCTTCCCTAGGCTTATTCTAGTCCAATTAGGGTTTTTAACCAATCATGTGCATCCAATACTTGTGTTTGTGTCATTGGATGAACATTTATGTCATTTTCGCCCTTCCAAGATTTATTCTTGTCCAATTAGGGTTTTTAACGAATCTTGTGCATCCAATAGGTGTGTTTGTGTCATTGGATTCACATTTAGGTCATTTTCTTCCTCCAAAGGCTTATTCTAGCTTTATAAGGGATTTTAATGAATCTTGTGCATCGAATAGGTGTGTTGTTTCGATGAATTCACATTTACGTCATATTCGTCCTCCCTTGGCTTATTCTAGTTCAATTAGGGTTTTTAACCAATCTTGTGCATCCAATAGGTGTGTTTGTGTCATTGGATTCACATTTAGGTCATTTTCGTCCTCCCTTGGCTTATTCTAGTCCAATTAAGGTTTTTAACCAATATTGTGCAACCAATAGGTGTGTTTGTGTCATTGGATTCACATTTAGGTCATTTTCGTCCTCCCTTGGCTTATTCTAGTCCAATTAAGGTTTTTAACCAATATTGTGCAACCAATAGGTGTGTTTGTGTCATTGGATGAACATTTAGGTAATGTTCTTCCTACCTAGGCTTATTGTTGTCCAATTAAGATTTTTACCCAATCTTGTGCATCCAATAGGTGTATTTGTGTCAATGGATTCATATTTAGGTCATTTTCGTTCTCCCTAGGCTTATTCTAGTCCAATTAGGGTTTTTAACAAATCTTTTGCATCTAATAGGTGTGTTTTTGTCGTTGGACGAACGTCTATGTCATTTTCGTCCTTCCTAGGCTTATTCTTGTCCAATTAGGGTTTTTAACCATACTTGTG
>NW_027340008.1:0-291 GCF_000331145.2 Cicer arietinum | reverse complement strand
TGCAATGCTATGCATGAGCTTAGACTCTACTTCACAATGTAGTACCATTCTAACTCTGAAGTATTTGGTTAGGAGGTTTGATACTATGCCACCATCCTGGTGGATGGACAATTCAAATTGGCCCTGTCCTCATAGATCCCCTCATCTCAACCCGAGACACATATACGTGACAGTCGAGGTAAACGTGTGTTGCGTGGTAGCTCCCGACATTTGGAGTGCTACCTCCAAGTCACCTAGGAATTCCCCACCCGAATACCTCCAAGGTCTAACAATCTTGCCTTAAGGCTCGAC
>NW_027340007.1:11085-12847 GCF_000331145.2 Cicer arietinum | reverse complement strand
AAATATGTATTGTAACGAGTGTTCATTTGAAATGTTTTCAGTTAGAAAATATTTTGATTTATAATATTTTATGATTGGATTTAAGATATTTGGATCATTTTTAAATTTAATCACAACAATATCATTAATTTATCGAATTTTTTAGTTAAAGTGTGGGTAATGGGTATGGGTACGGGCACTTAAGTACCTAGAGGGTAAGGGTACGGGTATTAAAGTTGAAACCCAAGAGGGTACGGGCACGGGTATGGGTATTTTTTTAAATCGCGGGTATAGGGACGGGTACTATAGTACCCTACCCATTGCCATCCCTAGGAGTGTAAGACCCATAGTTTTTAAATCATAAATTATGCAATTTTAGGGTATTTTAGTGTTGAACTCTGAGGCTTTTTAGCCAAATTATTGTATTTTAGTATTTAAAGTGGTTTGGGAAGTGATGGGTGAAATGGTAATTTTATAAAATATCTAGATATTTTTAGAATATTTGTAGTTTGGTTTTAATAATATATATATATATATATATATATATATATATATATATATATATATAAAGTAATGTATGTATATATATAGATAAGAAAGCAAGGAAACAGGCATAGAGAAACAGAAAGGCAATCGTGAATCTTCTTCTCCTTCTTTCCTTTGTTTTCCAAGAACAAAACTAAAACCATAAAACACAAACCCCCATTTATTTACTAGATCTAAGCTTCCATTCGAGAAGTGACAGAAGAGAAAGTTGCTCATCGGCACGCTGCGGTGCTAGTGATCTAGCTTTCGACGCGACGTCACGAACTTAAATTTTACCGGAATTAATTACGGTACCGTAATCACGTGTTAGAGCTAACGTTAAGGTAAGGCTCCTTCCAAACTTTTAGTTTGCATTTAGGAAATTATTTGTGATTTTGTGGAAAAGAAATTTGATGTATTTGATGTGTTTAATGTGATTTATATGTGTAGTGATTAAATTTAATGTTTGTCACGCTACAGTGCTAGTGATCTAGTTATCGACGCGACGTCACGAACTTAAATTTTACCGGAATTAATTACGGTACCGTATTCGCGTGTTAGAGCTAACGTTAAGGTAAAGGCTCCTTCCAAACTTTTAGTTTGCATTTAGGAAATTATTTGTGATTTTGTGGAAAAGAAATTTGATGTGTAGATTTGTAGAAAATGAATTTAATGTGATTTATATGTGTAGTGATTAAATTTGATGTGTTTGAGTAACGTAAAGAGTTATTTTCAAATAAATGAGTTTGAACTGAAGTTGAAATTTTATGAAAAATTTAGAGTTATTAAAGTTGTGAAAAACTTCAAATTTTAACTAAGTTAAAGAGTTTGAGCAAAAAGATAGATTGAAATTAACAACGGTTAGAGTTTAAAATGTTACTCTTTTAATTACTCTTGAACTGAGTTTAAAAAGAAAAAAAAATTAGAGTATTATATTAACTCAAAAATTTCGGTGCTTTAATAGTCGAGTATGTGAATGTGAAATTTGGACAATATTCGTTTTATTTAGTTTAAGTAAATAATATAGATTATTTGATTTTAAAAGTTTGGTGTGTGAGAAATATTTAATTTTAGGAATTTTGTTGTGTTTGGATTAGTTTTATTGTGAACAAATTGTTCTAAATATTCATGTTTATGTAGTTAGCTCCTTGAGTCTCGAAAAGGAATCGAGACCGTTGGCACCGAGTTAGCGGCAGGGAGAACTCTGATATATTAATGTGGTTTGTGGTGATTTACGGTTGGTGTGATTTATGTGTTC
>NW_027340007.1:0-1085 GCF_000331145.2 Cicer arietinum | reverse complement strand
ACCAAACTCAACCATTTACGACCATTACAACCCTTCAAAACAAAAGGGTAAGTAAAATTATCATGAAAAACACCATTAACCTGCATCTTTAAAAAAGTTTCAATAGCAAAAGAAGTGTTGAAATCATCATTATTATCATTATCATTATTATTTCTCACATGTGCTCTAATGAGATAGTTATAAAGATGAACATTGGGGTCAAGAACTTGATTAAAGACATTAACAACAGAGGTTATGTGAGAATTGAGGGAATAAGCAACAATGAGTTTTGGAGCAATGTAAAGGTCTTGGTGAAGAGCGGATTTGATGAGTTGAGTGTGGATTTGTTTAACAAAGTGAAGGTTGGTGCATTTGTGGAGATTGGTGAGGTTATCCTCTAAGTGTTTTCGAAGAGAGAACCATGTGAAGACACGAACACTAGATGAAACTTGCATCATTCTCACAACTATACGTTAATCCAATCTCCAGCTTGAGCGTAAATATTTGACAGAAGCGAGAAATTCCCAAGATCCGATGGTACCAATTTAAACACGTGTTCACATACAGCTCTTGCAAGTTGTACATCATTATGCATACGACAAGCACCCAAAAGAGTACCTAATATAATGGCATTTGGTTTCACGGGCATTGTGCACAGAAGCCTAAAAGCTTCTTTTAGATGCCCGCCACGGCTGAGAAGATCAATCATGCAACCCTAATGCTCGATTTGAGGAACAACCCCGTATACTCTCTCCATCAAACAAAAGTAATTACGCCCTTCGTTAACAAGGCCTGCGTGGGTGCAGGCACATAAAAGGCTGACGAACGTACACCTATCAGGCTCAAAACCTTCGTGTACCATCCTAGTGAAAAGCTCGATCGCTTTCTCACCATGTCCATGTATGCCAAACCCATGTATCATTGAATTCCATGACACCAAATCTTTCTTCACCTTCATTCCGCTAAAAACACCAAACGCAGCATCCAAACAACCACACTTTGCATACATATCAATAAAAGCATTCAACACCTTAGTGCTACACCTAAACCTACACTTCTGAACTGAATCATGAATTTTCTTCCCCAAACCAAGCATTCCCGATTCG
>NW_027340006.1:374-1177 GCF_000331145.2 Cicer arietinum | reverse complement strand
ATCAAGGGGTTGATCAAAATCCAGCTAGAAACTGGTGGCGATCTTCGTTGATGAAAGGATCACAAGAAGGAGCTATACTTGATCTTGTGTGAGTCTGACGAGTGACTGCAAGGATCAAGGGGTTAAGCAATAGGAAAGATATATGAGTTAGATAGATAGGTTTCGAGGAAACTGGACAATCTGTAAAAGTGTCTCAATTCTTTCTATATATTGAAGAAAAAGCTGAAATCCAATTGGATTGTCAGGACTTGATGTAAGTTGTCATAGTGACAGCTGAACCAGGATAAACCTTGGTGCATTCTTCTCTAACCCTTACTCTTTATTATTTGCATTTTATGATTGTATGATTAATATTGTTTGACATGCATGTATCTTGATTAATCTGTAGAACTATTACTGCATAATCTTGACTAGTAATTGATCAATACATGTAAGTGTGAACCTTCGATTAGAATCAACTCCTTGGGACCGTGATTGATCATTAGTTCAATAAAAGAGTTCTTTTGTTGAATTGATTATCAATCTTGTGAAATAAATTTAAAAAGACTGCCATACACGTTTTTAAACCTTTTTCATAAAAGTGAGGCCAAAGATACCAACAGTAAGGTTGTTAGAAACAAAGCAAGATTAGTAGCTCAAGGCTACAATCAACAAGAAGGTATAGACTATGATGAAACATTTGCTCCAGTTGCAAGGTTAGAAGCTATTCGAATACTTCTTGCATATGCATCTCATAAACTCATCAAACTGTTTCAAATGGATGTGAAAAGTGCTTTCTTAAATGGTTTTTTAAACGAACAAGT
>NW_027340006.1:0-233 GCF_000331145.2 Cicer arietinum | reverse complement strand
TTCAGGAAACACATGAAGGCACCACAGACGTGAAAAGAGCTCGTGTTAATACACTCATGCATGAATACGAATTGTTTAGCATGAAGAAAGATGAATCAATCAGTGATCTACATACTAGGTTTACTCACATCATCAACAATCTACATGCCCTGGGAAAACATGTAGAAAATGAACAGCAAATTGGAAAAATCGTATGAGGTATTTAACAACAGAATGGCAGCCCAAGATAACTG
>NW_027340005.1:11328-14088 GCF_000331145.2 Cicer arietinum | reverse complement strand
GTGCAATTTTCATTTCTAATTTAGTCAGTCGATTGCCCAATCGATTATACCAACACAAACAATTGTGTTTCCTTACACCCTTGTTATGAAATCGATTTCCCAATCGATTTGCTTCAGTCAAAAATCAACTTTTGTTGATTTCTTGTGTTCCAAGCAACCTGTTCCAAGTGTGTAGGATTTGATTGTTGTTCCTGAAATCTTGCTCAATTCAAATATTAGATTTATCATATAGTGTATGAACATTGTTGATTTGTTAATTATGTCAAAATTAGGAATCAAAGGATTAAAATCCAACAGGTCACCCCAAGCTTTTTGGTCAAGCTCCGACACCGCATCACCGCATTGACGCTGCTTCAAAATCAAATTCAAAACCATAAATATATATAAAATATGCCACTTTTTATCCTCTGTGTTCCGAATACCATTTCTCACTCTAAAATAATGCACCACTTCTCGTTTCCTTTGAATTCGATTCTAAATATACTCATCACTCCAATTTCACACTTCTACATACTAACAAACCATATTTAGAATTGCTACGTCGCATTTCTCTTCTCCTTATTCATTTTCTTCTGCCACTCACATCATAGGGTTTAAACTCTATGCTTTTTAAGGGGTTTTTCCCCATCCTTTATACATATGCTAAATTTCACAGTTTTATTCATATTTCATTTCCTTAGCTCGTTAGATTTATTATCTATTATATGTTCGTTATTGACATTCCTATTTCCAATATATACTAATGTTAAATATTGAATGCATATAGATTTGGATGGGAAAATTAAGATTTTAAAAAAGTTATTGCCTTGTTTTTTTTTTTTTGCATAGAAAACGAACAATTAGGTCTGAATTTCCCCCCAGCTTGTATATTTGTTTTTTGGGTTTCTTTCAGGTTTGTTGCTGGGTTGTCTTTGGAAAGCATCTCTGACTATAGCATCCTTGTCTTGACCTTAAACCCTATGAAGAACCTTTTTTCCCTCTTTGAAAAAGCAATTATTCCTATGTTACCTTATAGTTTTAAAATACTCTAACTTTCGACAGTTATATGTTTGTTAACCCGTGCAGCAACTACTTAATGTTCCATACATATCTTGTTATTAAAGTGTGAACCTGTAGGTGTTTGCCTGTTTATGACAAATACCTGAGCCGATCATGTCATAAGGTGCAGAGATTGATGAGCGTGTTGACCTTGATGAGGAAAACTACATGGAAGAAATGGATGATGATGGAGGCGAAGATGATAATGCTGAAGGTAGTGTCGAAGAACATGAATATGAAGAGTCAGCAGCGGCAGAGGCTGGTCGGAAAGACCAATTTCTCGATGCTGAAAAAAGTGACCTTGCCACGGAAGAAGATGGGCAAAAACCATCTCTCATTGATGAAGAAGAGAAAGAGAAGCCTGATGAACTTCTTGCTCTTCCTCCTCATGGTTCTGAAGTCTTTATTGGTGAACTTCCTCGTGATACATGTGAAGATGACTTAAGGGAACTGTGTGAGCCAATGGGGGATATTGTTGAGGTCAAGAGTTTAATACAATGCTCTTATGATATCACAAAACTTTCCATTTCAACGTAACAGGGAAATTGGGATTATTAACAAGAATGTGATTTTTGTTACTTTTCAGGTTCGGCTAATGAAAGACATGGACACCAGAGAAAGCAAGGGTTATGCTTTTTGTGGCGCGTTTAAAACAAAAGAGGTGGCAGAGAAGGCCACCGAGAGTTTACATAGCAAGGAATTTAAGGTATTTGAGGTGCTTTTTGATTCTGAAAATTTTATCTATTATAATAAAATAAAATTGTCAAATAAAATAATAATTATTTTATTTGACAATTCTATTTTTATTACATGTTATTATTATCTTCGTCATAATATACAACTACATAACAAAGATAATAATAACCTATAATATATATATACACATGGTGTATATATATCTATATACATATATATCTACACATGGTGTGGTGTGTATATATATATATATGACGTGTGTATATTTATATACACACGTGAATATATATATATCTATACACATGGTGTATATATATCTATATACATATATATCTACACATGGTGTGGTGTGTATATATATATATATGACGTGTGTATATTTATATACACACGTGAATATATATATATCTATACACATGGTGTATATATATCTATATACATATATATCTACACATGGTGTGGTGTGTATATATATATATATGACGTGTGTATATTTATATACACACGTGAATATATATATATTTACACACATGGTGTATATATATCTATATACATATATATCTACACATGGTGTGGTGTGTATATATATATATATGACGTGTGTATATTTATATACACACGTGAATATATATATATCTATACACATGGTGTATATATATCTATATACATATATATCTACACATGGTGTATATATATATAACGTGTGTATATTTATATACACACGTGAATATATATATATCTACACACATGGTATATATATATATATCTATATACATATATATTTACACATGGTGTATATATATATAACGTGTGTATATTTATATACACACGTGAATATATATATATATATACACACATGGTGTATATATATATCTATATACATATATATACACCATGTGTGTATTACTTTATTTGATAACTCTATTTTATTATATGAATGGTGAATGGTGAATGGTTTAGGGTTTAGGGTTTAGGGTTTTAGGGTTTTAGGTTTTAGGGTTTAGGGTTTAGGGTTTAGGGTTTAGG
>NW_027340005.1:0-1328 GCF_000331145.2 Cicer arietinum | reverse complement strand
TTATTAAATATTTAAAAAATAATTATAATATTAAAAAATACAAAATATTATTATAAATAATAATAATAATTTCAGTAATAATAATAAAAAGAAAATTCTATTAATAAAATTCTATTTTTATTTTATTAATAGAATTTTCTTTTTATTATTATTATTATTATTAAAATTATTATTATTATAATAATTATTAAAAGTTATATAATATTATTAACTTAATTATTTTTATTATTTATAATAATATTTTGTATTTTTTAATATTATAATTATTTTTTAAATATTTAATAATAATAAATATAATATATCCAATATAATATACCTAATAATATACTCAATAATAATAAATAATAAATAATATACCCAATAAATAACAAAAAAAATATAACCAAGTAGGAGGTCGCATCCCCAGGATGCGACCATCTAGTGAAGTTCAAATTTTTTTTTCTTCAGGAAGTCACATCCCCAAGTTGCGACTTGCAACTGAGGGTAAAAAGTAGGACAATCTAGTATTATTTTTTGAAACTAGGACAATCTGGTATTAAAAATTAAAAAAGAGGATATTTATATAAAAAACCCTTAGTCCTTACCATAGAAACACAAATTAAAATGATAATATTTGTAAAAAATTGAAAGTATAATACAATAGTTTATAAGAACTAAAAAATTATTTAATTTTAATTTGAATTGTTTATGAATTTTATTTATTTTCATATAATTAATAAAATGTAACATAAATCAGTAGCGAACAAATAAAAAATAGAGAAAATGAGGGTGACACAAAAAATAAACACGTGTAAGTTATAAAACTGAAACTCGGTGATTGAATAGTTTTAAAAGGATAAAACTATCGAGGGTAAATGAGTAAGAAAATTAGACTACACCAACTTTGTGTATTGCCTTTATATATATGTATAGAAGAAAATTCTTCAGACATAGATCCTAAAAGATTATAAGGTTTATGTTTTGTTCTATAAAATTAAGATAAATAGAACTCTAATTAAAGGTATGCAAAATATATGATTAATATATATTAGGTTATACTACATTAAAAAAAATTAAATGATTTATAAATTGAATTATATATTTAAAATAAATTAGTTAATTAAACTTAATTCAAAAATTAATTTAATAATTTTAATTTTTTTAATTTTAATTAATATTCTTGTCAAGAAAATTTTTAAAATTCATTTTTCTTGAAAAAAAATATTCAAAGGAATTTTAAATAATTTTTTAAGTAATTTCTTGAGAAAAAAATCAATTTTTTTAAATTATTGAAACACTTCTTTAAAAAAATATTTTTTATTGATAAATTTTTCTACACCTCTTTTTTT
>NW_027340004.1:1808-5045 GCF_000331145.2 Cicer arietinum | reverse complement strand
TTAACCAATCTTGTGTATCCAATAAGTTCATTTGTGTCATTGGATGAACATTTAGGTCATTGTCCTCCTGCCTTGGCTTTTCTTGTCCAACTAGGGTTTTTAACCAATCTTATGCATCCCATAGGTGTGTTTGTGTCATTGGATGAACATTTAGGTCATTTTCGTCCTCCCTATTTTTATTCTAGTCCAGTAAGAGCTTTTAACCAATCTTGTGCATCTAATAAGTTCATTTGTGTCATTGGATGAACATTTAGGTCATTTTCGTCCTCCCTATTTTTATTCTAGTCCAGTAAGAGCTTTTAACCAATCTTGTGCATCTAATAAGTTCATTTGTGTCATTGGATGAACATTTAGGTCATTTTCGTCCTCCCTATTTTTATTCTAGTCCAGTAAGAGCTTTTAACCAATCTTGTGCATCTAATAAGTTCATTTGTGTCATTGGATGAACATTTAGGTCATTTTCGTCCTCCCTATTTTTATTCTAGTCCAGTAAGAGCTTTTAACCAATCTTGTGCATCTAATAAGTTCATTTGTGTCATTGGATGAACATTTAGGTCATTTTCGTCCTCCCTATTTTTATTCTAGTCCAGTAAGAGCTTTTAACCAATCTTGTGCATCTAATAAGTTCATTTGTGTCATTGGATGAACATTTAGGTCATTTTCGTCCTCCCTATTTTTATTCTAGTCCAGTAAGAGCTTTTAACCAATCTTGTGCATCTAATAAGTTCATTTGTGTCATTGGATGAACATTTAGGTCATTTTCGTCCTCCCTATTTTTATTCTAGTCCAGTAAGAGCTTTTAACCAATCTTGTGCATCTAATAAGTTCATTTGTGTCATTGGATGAACATTTAGGTCATTTTCGTCCTCCCTATTTTTATTCTAGTCCAGTAAGAGCTTTTAACCAATCTTGTGCATCTAATAAGTTCATTTGTGTCATTGGATGAACATTTAGGTCATTTTCGTCCTCCCTATTTTTATTCTAGTCCAGTAAGAGCTTTTAACCAATCTTGTGCATCTAATAAGTTCATTTGTGTCATTGGATGAACATTTAGGTCATTTTCGTCCTCCCTATTTTTATTCTAGTCCAGTAAGAGCTTTTAACCAATCTTGTGCATCTAATAAGTTCATTTGTGTCATTGGATGAACATTTAGGTCATTTTCGTCCTCCCTATTTTTATTCTAGTCCAGTAAGAGCTTTTAACCAATCTTGTGCATCTAATAAGTTCATTTGTGTCATTGGATGAACATTTAGGTCATTTTCGTCCTCCCTATTTTTATTCTAGTCCAGTAAGAGCTTTTAACCAATCTTGTGCATCCAATAGGTGTGTTTGTGTCATTGGATGAACATTTAGGTCATTTTCGTCCTCCCTATTTTTATTCTAGTCCAGTAAGAGCTTTTAACCAATCTTGTGCATCTAATAAGTTCATTTGTGTCATTGGATGAACATTTAGGTCATTGTCCTCCTCCCTTGGCTTTTCTTTTCCAACTAGGGTTTTTAACCAATCTTGTGCATCCCATAGGTGTGTTTGTGTCATTGGATGAACATTTAGGTCATTTTCGTCCTCCCTAGACTTGTTCTAGTCCAATTACGGTTTTTAACCAATCTTGTCCATCCAATAGGGTGTTTGTGTCATTGGATGAACATTTATGTCATTTTCATTTTCGCTAGGCTTATTGTTGTCGAATTAGGGTTTTTAACCAATCTTCTGCATCCATTAGGGGTGTTTATATAATTGGATGAACATTTAGGTCATTTTCGTAGTCCATAGGCTTATTCTTGTCCAATTAAGGTTTTTAACCAATCTTGTGCATCTAATAGGTGTGTATGTGTCAGTGGATGAACATTAGGGTCATTTTCGTCCTCCCAAGGCTTATTCATGTCCAATTAGGGTTTTTAACCAATCTTGTGCGTCCAATCCGTGTGTCTTTGTCATTGGATGAATATTTAGGTCATTTTCGTCCTCGCTAGGGTTATTCTTGTCCAATTTAGGTTTTTAAACAATCTTGTGCTTCCAATAGGTGTGTTTGTGTTATTGGATGAACATTTAAGTCATTTTCATCCTCCCTAGGCTTATTCTAGTCCAACAAGGGTTTTTAACCAATCTTGTGCATCCAATAGGTGTGTTTGTGTCATTGGTTGAACATTTAGGTTACTTTCGTCCTTCCTACACTTATTCTTGTTCAACTAGGTTTTTTAACCAATCTTGTTCATCCAATAGGTGTGTTTGTGTCATTGGATGAACATTTAGGTCATTTTTGTCCTCCCTATGTGTATTCTAGTCCAGTAAGAGCTTTTAACCAATCTTGTTCATCCAATAGGTGTGTTTGTGTCATTGGATGAACATTTAGGTCATTTTTGTCCTCCCTATGTGTATTCTAGTCCAGTAAGAGCTTTTAACCAATCTTGTGCATCCAATAAGTTCATTTGTGTCATTGGATGAAAATTTAAGTCATTTTCCTCCTCCCTTGGCTTTTCTTGTCCAACTAGGGTTTTTAACCAATCTTGTGCATCCCATAGGTGTGTTTGTGTCATTGGATGAACATTTAGGTCATTTTCGTCCTCTATAGATTTGTTCTAGTCCAATTACGGTTTTTAACCAATCTTGTCCATCCAATAGGTGTGTTTGTGTCATTGGAATAACATTTAGGTCATTTTCGTCTTCCCTTGGCTTATTCTTGTCCAATTAGAGTTTTTAACCAATCTTGTGCATACAATAGGTGTGTATGTGTCATTGGATAAACAATTAGGTCATTTTCGCCGTCCCTATGTTTATTCTAGTCCAATTATGGTTTTTAACCAATCTTGTGCATCCAATAGGTGTGTTTGTGTCATTGGTTGAACATTTAGGTCATTTTCGTCCTTCCTAGACTTGTTCTTCTCCAACTAGGGTTTTATATAATCATGTGCATCCAATAGGTGAGTTTGTGTCATTCGATGAACATTTAGGTCATTTTCGTCCTCCCTATGTTTATTCTAGTCCAATTAGGGTTTTTAACCAATCTTGCGCATCCAATAGGTGTGTTTGTGTCATTGGTTGAACATTTAGGTTAGTTTCATCCTTCCTACACTTATTCTTGTTCAACTAGGTTTTTTAACCAATCTTGTGCATCCAATAGGTGTGTTTGTGTCATTGGATGAACATTTAGGTCATTTTTGTCCTTCCTAGACTTATTCTTGTCCAACTAGGGTTTTTAACCAATCTTGTGCATCCAATAGGTGTGTTTGTGTCATTG
>NW_027340004.1:1289-1701 GCF_000331145.2 Cicer arietinum | reverse complement strand
GTTTTTAACCAATCTTGTGCATCCAATAGGTGTGTTTGTGTCATTGGATGAACATTTAGGTCATTTTCGTCCTCCCAAGATTTGTTCTTTTCCAATTAGCGTTTTTAACCAATCTTGTGCATCCAATAGATGTGTTTGTGTGATTGGATGAACATTTAGGTCATTTTCTTCTTATCTAGACATATTCTTGTCCAACTAGGGTTTTTAACAAATCTTGGGCATCCAATAAGTTCATTTGTGTCATTGGATGAAAATTTAGGTCATTTTCGTCCTTCCTACACTTATTCTTGTTAAACTAGATTTTTTAACCAATCTTGTGCATCCAATAGGTGTGTTTGTGTCATTGGAAGAACATTTAGGTCATTTTCGTCCTCCCAAGATTTATTCTTTTCCAATTAGCGTTTTTAACCAA
>NW_027340004.1:549-884 GCF_000331145.2 Cicer arietinum | reverse complement strand
TTTGTCCTTCCTACACTTATTCTTGCCCAACTAGGGTTTTTAACCAATCTTGTGCATCCAATAGGTGTTTTTGTGTCATTAGATGAACATTTAGGTCATATTTGTCCTTCCTAGACTTATTCTTGTCAAACTAGGGTTATTAACCAATCTTGCGCATCCGATAGGTGTGTTTGTGTCTTTGGATGAACATTTAGGTCATTTTCGTCCTCCCTAGATTTGTTCTTGTCCAATTTGGGTTTTTAACCAATCTTCAGCATCCAATAGGTGTGTTTGTGTCATTGGATGAACATTTAGGTCATTTTTGTCCTACCTAGACTTATTCTTGTCCAACTAGG
>NW_027340004.1:0-459 GCF_000331145.2 Cicer arietinum | reverse complement strand
GCATCCAATAAGTTCATTTGTGTCATTGGATGAACATTTAGGTCATTTTCGTCCTTCCTACACTTATTCTTGTCCAACTAGGTTTTTTAACCAATCTTGTGCATCCAATAGGTGTGTTTCTCTCATTGGATGAACATTTAGGTCATATTTGTCCTTCCTAGACTTATTCTTGCCCAACTAGGGTTTTTAACCAATCTTGTGCATCCAATAGGTGTGTTTGTGTCATTGGATGAACATTTAGGTCATTTTCGTCCTATCTAGACATATTCTTGTCCAACTAGGGTTTTTAACAAATCTTGTGCATCCAATAAGTTCATTTGTGTCATTGGATGAACATTTAGGTCATTTTCGTCCTATCTAGACATATTCTTGTCCAACTAGGGTTTTTAACAAATCTTGTGCATCCAATAAGTTCATTTGTGTCATTGGATGAACATTTAGGTCATTTTCGTCCTTCCT
>NW_027340003.1:12877-13505 GCF_000331145.2 Cicer arietinum | reverse complement strand
TTGTGGACCTGTTGAGTTTGTTTATTTTGGCTAAAGTATGGTTCATAGTGTTGTGATGGAGAATATACGTCAGGTTGATAAGGGGTGTTTTGATTGAAAGATGGAATGTAGTCGGGTTGATAATAATCGAATGATGGGATGTAGTTGGGATTAGGCATGTTTAAGGTTGATGGTTGATTTTTTGAAGTATGACCATGATGACTCTTCATCATATGCATATTTTCCCACTATTTTAGTCTTATTTATCCTCAATTATTAGTTAAATTAAGGATTTATTTGATATATTTTGTTGATTTTTGTTCTTTGAGTTAAATTAAATGTTTTATGTTTTATTTTAGTGATTAAGTAGGAATTTTTCGTAATTTTACATTGCGTTGTGTTTTGGTGCAGTGCTGAATTTTTGTGAGAAATCAACATGACACATGTAGAGTATTTCAGCCATATCTGGAGTTGTAGATCTCCAATTGGAGTCAAACCAAATGCAAATGAAAGCTAGGATCCATAGCTACAACTTTCATGAAGACACCGGAACCAAATTCAGACTCGAAAGAGGAGCAAATGCAATATACGCCGGACAGCAGATGCTGAGCGCTGGAGCGCGCCCAAGCGCAAGCCAAGCGCTTTTTCC
>NW_027340003.1:0-413 GCF_000331145.2 Cicer arietinum | reverse complement strand
CCAATCTTGTGCATCCAATATGTTCATTTGTGTCATTGGACTAACATTTAGGTCATTTTCATCCTCCCTAGGTTTATTCTAGTCCAATTAGGGTTTTTAACCAATCATGTGCATTAAATTGGTGTGTTTGTGTCATTGGATGAAAATTTAGGTCATTTGCGTCCTCCCTAGGCTTATCCTTGTCCAATTAAGGTTTTTAACCAATCTTGTGCATGCAATAAGTTCATTTGTGTCATTGGATTAACATTTAGGTCATTTTCGTCAACCCTAGCCTTATGCTTGTCCAATTAGGGTTCTTAACCAATCTTCTGCATCCTATAGGTGTGTTTGTGTAATTGGATGAACATTTAGGTCAGTTTCGTCCTCCCTAGACTTATTCTTGTCTAATTAGGGTTTTTAACCAATCTTGTGCA
>NW_027340002.1:10565-11000 GCF_000331145.2 Cicer arietinum | reverse complement strand
CCTCCATTCCTTATAATTGAAATTGTTTACTTCAATTAGCATCAGAGCTTGATCTCTAAAGTTGAGCACCTAACAAGTGTTAGAGGAAAAGATTCAGGAAGAAGAAGTAATGTCAGAAGGCAACATGTGCTTAATGGAAAACTTAGAAAATAATGAGGTGATCATTTCTAAACTCTGTTCTATTTGTGAACAAATGGAAAAAGAATTTGATAATCTCTTATGTGATTCAAACATTCTTGTTCAAAAATTTGGTTTATTAAAAGAACAACTCCGCAAGGAAAAAGAAGAGAAAGAGAAAATTCAGGCTATGAATGATAAACTTAAAGAGATCATTCAAAATCTGAAAGAATCTCAGCTCAAATATCTTGAATCTAAAAAACCAGAAAACCAAGATCGATCTTCACCTCAAACGAAGAACGATCTTCTCAAGGCTGA
>NW_027340002.1:0-565 GCF_000331145.2 Cicer arietinum | reverse complement strand
CGCATTTTCCCAACAAAGTCAATGGAACCAAAATCCAATCTCAAATCACTACAGACCACCTTCTAGTCGAGAAAAAAGAATAAACCATTTTGACCCAATTCCTGTCACGTACAGTCAATTGTTGCCTCACCTACTTCAAAATTCAATGGCTTACCTTCAAGGAAGACGGTCCCAATGTAAGGAATAATTCTTTGCTGGGTCACAGAGATGTCGCTGCCAATCTCATTGAAGAAGAGATAGACTAGTACATAAAAGATAATTATGTATCGACCATAGAGCCATGCATGGAAAATGATAGATCTTTTCCAAGACCATTAGAAATCCTCTATAGAAAAGAGAATCCTAAGCCAACTCATAGTGGGAAAAATGCAATACTTGTCCAAGCGCCAACCTCTTTTCCCTATGAAAATAACAAGGTGGTACCATGGAGTTATGAAGTCACATCCCATTTAGTCAACCACCAATCAGGCGATAGCTCTAAACATCAAGGTACTGATGTCACCAATATTTCAGGGATTGGTGGGATGACCCGTAGTGGTCGAGTATACACTCCTGAACAACTCAG
>NW_027340001.1:30282-30583 GCF_000331145.2 Cicer arietinum | reverse complement strand
TGACACAAATGAACTTACTGGATGCACAAGATAGGTTAAAAACCCTAATTGGACAAGAATAAGTCTAGAGAGGACGAAAATGACTTAAATATTCATCCAATTACACAAACGAACTTATTGGATGCAAAAGATTGGTTAAAAACCCTAACTGCAGAGGAATAGGCCTAGGGAGGACGAAAATGACCTAAATGTTCATCCAATAACACAAACGCACTTATTGGATGCACAAGATTGGTTAAAAACCCTAATTGGATTAGAATAAGCCTAGGGAGGACGAAAATGACCTAAATGTTCATCCAAT
>NW_027340001.1:29732-29987 GCF_000331145.2 Cicer arietinum | reverse complement strand
AATGTTCGTCCATTTACACAAATGAACTTATTGGATGCACAAGATTGGTTAAAAACCCTAATTGGACAAGAATAAGCCTAGGGACGACGAAAATGAACTAAATGTTCATCCAATTACACAAATGAACTTATTGAATGCACAAGATTGGTTAAAAACACTAATTGGACAAGAATAAGCTTAGGGAGAACGAAAATGACCTAAATGTTCATCCAATTACACAAATGAACTTATTGGATGCACAAGATTGGTTAAAAA
>NW_027340001.1:17383-17655 GCF_000331145.2 Cicer arietinum | reverse complement strand
TAATTGGACAAGAATAAGCCTAGAGAGGACGAAAATGACTTAAATATTCATCCAATTACACAAATGAACTTATTGGAAGCAAAAGATTGGTTAAAAACCCTAACTGCAGAGGAATAGGCCTAGGGAGGACGAAAATGACCTAAATGTTCATCCAATGACACAAACACACTTATTGGATGCAAAAGATTGGTTAAAAACCCTAATTGGATTAGAATAAGCCTAGGGAGGATGAAAATGACCTAAATGTTCATCCAATGACACAAATGAACTTA
>NW_027340001.1:16693-17370 GCF_000331145.2 Cicer arietinum | reverse complement strand
ACAAGAATAAGCCTAAGGAGGACGAAAATGACAAAATGTCCATCCAATAACACAAATGAATTTATTGGATGCACAAGATTGGTAAAAAACCCTAATTGGACAAGAATAAGCCTAGGGAGGACGAAAATGACATAAATGTTCATCCAATGACACAAATGATTTTATTGAATGCTCAAGATTGGTTAAAAATCCTAATTGGACAAGAATAAGCCTAGGGAGGACGAAAATGACCAAAATGTTCATCCAATTACACAAATGAACTTATTGGATGCACAAGATTGGTTAAAAACCCTAATTGGACAAGAATAAGCCTAGGGAGGACGAAAATGACCTAAATGTTCATCCAATGACACAAATGAACTTACTGGATGCACAAGATAGGTTAAAAACCCTAATTGGACAAGAATAAGCCTAGAGAGGACGAAAATGACTTAAATACTCATCCAATTACACAAATGAACTTATTGGATGCAAAAGGTTGGTTAAAAACCCTAACTGCAGAGGAATAGGCCTATGGAGGACGAAAATGACCTAAATGTTCATCCAATAACACAAACGCACTGATTGGATGCACAAGATTGGTTAAAAACCCTAATTGGATTAGAATAAGCCTAGGGAGGACGAAAATGACCTAAATGTTCATCCAATTACACAAATGAACTTATTGGATGCACAAG
>NW_027340001.1:0-16412 GCF_000331145.2 Cicer arietinum | reverse complement strand
GATGCACAAGATTGGTTAAAAACCCTAATTGGATTAGAATAAGCCTAGGGAGGATGAAAATGACCTAAATGTTCATCCAATGACACAAATGAACTTATTGGATGCACAAGATTGGTTAAAAACCCTAATTGGACAAGAATAAGGCTAGGGAGGACGAAAATGACCTAAATGTTCATCCAATTACACAAATGAACTGAATGGATGCACAAGATTGGTTAAAAACCGTAATTGCACAAGAATAAGCCTATGGTGGACGAAAATGACCTAAATGTTCATCCAATGACACAAACACACTTATTGGATGCACAAGATTGGTTAAAAACCCTAATTGGACAAGAATAAGCCTAGGGAGGACGAAAATGACCTAAATGTTCATCCAATGACACAAACACACTTATTGGATGCACAAGATTGGTTAAAAACCCTAATTGGACAAGAATAAGCCTAGGGAGGACGAAAATGACCTAAATGTTCATCCAATGACACAAACACACTTATTGGATGCACAAGATTGGTTAAAAACCCTAATTGGACAAGAATAAGCCTAGGGAGGACGAAAATGACCTAAATGTTCATCCAATGACACAAACACACTTATTGGATGCACAAGATTGGTTAAAAACCCTAATTGGACAAGAATAAGCCTAGGGAGGACGAAAATGACCTAAATGTTCATCCAATGACACAAACACACTTATTGGATGCACAAGATTGGTTAAAAACCCTAATTGGACAAGAATAAGCCTAGGGAGGACGAAAATGACCTAAATGTTCATCCAATGACACAAACACACTTATTGGATGCACAAGATTGGTTAAAAACCCTAATTGGACAAGAATAAGCCTAGGGAGGACGAAAATGACCTAAATGTTCATCCAATGACACAAACACACTTATTGGATGCACAAGATTGGTTAAAAACCCTAATTGGACAAGAATAAGCCTAGGGAGGACGAAAATGACCTAAATGTTCATCCAATGACACAAATGAACTTATTGGATGCACAAGATTGGTTAATAACACTAATTGGATTAGAATAAGCCTAGGGAGGCGAAACTTTGATCAAAATCAGACAAATCAATCTTCTTAGGCTATTTAACTAATTCTAAAGGCTATAGAGTGTTTAATCTAGGGACTAAAGTTGTAGAAATTAGTATGCATATATTATTTGATGATTTGGGTTTGAGTAAAAAAGATGAGGAAGAAGAAGTTCAATATGGTCTGCAACAACAGAACAATCTGCAGGAAACAGAGATTGATAAACAATCTTCGTTTCATTCTCCACCAAAAAGCTGGAGAGCAATTGAAGACCATCCTCAAACACAAATCATTGGACACACGACTGATAGGATTCAAACAAGAAAATCATTCAAGAATGATGAAAACAACGTGGCAATGGTATCTCAAATTGAACAAAAATTAATTAAAGAAGCCATAGTAGATCAATCTTGGATTGAAGCCATGAAGGAAAAACTGTTGTAGTTCGAAAAAAATGAGGTCTAGACCTCGGTACCTGACCCACAAGATCAAACAATCATTGGTACACGTTGGGTTTTCAGAAACAAAATAGATGAAGAAGGTAAGGTTGTAAGGAACAAAGCAAGATTAGTTGCTCAAAGCTATAACCAACAAGAAGGTATAGACTACGATGAAAATTTTGCTCCAGTTGAAAGGTTAGACGCTATTCGTATACTTCTTGATAGCGTTCCAGCAAGTGTACTGAATCGTTGCAAGTAATAATAAAACGGTAGTACCGAGTGTCGAACTCAAGGATTGCGTTTTACTATTGAATTATATTTAGTTACTAAAATTGAACAAAAGGTTCCCAAGTTGATTGAAATAATATTTAAAATTGACAGCAGTAGTAAAATTGATCTTTTATAAATTGAGAAAAATGTCAGGGTTGAGTTTCACTTCGAATCCAACCTTGGTGTCTAATTTGATCCTAGTTATTGAAATCCTTTATTGAATTATTACCGAATTCTCTTTATTATTCTTGCCCTAATGTCTTAGTGACAGAACCTTTAATTCCAAAGTAACCCCTAATTCCTTAGTAGATTTAAGATTAGAATTAAGCATTACCGTATAGAAATTCTCTTGTAAATTATTGCTTTGCAACTAATTTAATTGGTTTCATGACCTGCACCTATGTCTAGACTACAAATTCATGAATTTCTCATCTCAAGCATTTGTAAAGTCCACTTCCGTTTCAAAATACAAATCGTAGAACATTTTAATGTTGATCAAGCAATAAAAAGCATTAAGCACAGAGATGAGAAAAATAATTCAATAAACTCATTCATATAACTAGAAATCAAATCAGAAAAATAAGGGTTTCATCTGGTTACACTCATCCCTAACAAATAGGGTTTAGTTACTCATGACAGAGATACAAAAGATAAGGATTAAAGAAGAATTACAAGAATGATTCATGGATGATTCTTGATAAAACTGCTTCAATCGCGTTAGAAACGACGCGCTTGGGCGCGTTTGGGCAGTAGCAGATGCTGGAAAAAGCGCTTGGCTTGCGCTTGGGCGCGCTCGGGCGCGTATCGGCAGTGGCGAATGCTGGGAAAAAGCGCTTGGCTTGCGCTTGGGCGCGCTCTAGCGCTCAGCATCTGCTGTCCAGCGTATATTGCATGTTTCGCCTCTTTCGAATCTGAATTTGGTTCCGGTGTCTTCATGAAAGTTGTAGCTGTGGATCCTAGCTTTCATTTGCATTTGGTTTGACTCCAATTGGACATCTACAACTCCCGATATGGCTGAAATACTCTACATGTGTCATGTTGATTTCTCACAAAAATTCAGCACTGCACCAAAACACAATGCAATGTAAAATTACGAAAAATTCCTACTTAATCACTAAAATAAAACATAAAACATTTAATTTAACCCAAAGAACAAAAATCAACAAAATATATCAAATAAATCCTTAATTTAACTAATAATTGAGGATAAATAAGACTAAAATAGTGGGAAAATATGCACATGATGAAGAGTCATCACATATGCATCTCATAAACTTGTTAAGTTGTTTCAAATGGATGTTAAAAGTGCATTTTTAAATGGTTTTTTAAATGAACAAGTTTATCTAAAACAACTTATTTGACTTTGAGGATCAATCAAAACCAAATCATGTTTTCAAACTTACCAAAGCTCTATATGGATTAAAACAAGCACCAAGAGCTTGGTATGAAAGATTAACTTATTGACTTATTGTTCAAGTATATGTTAATGATATCATCTTTGGATCAACAAATGAAAAAAAATGTGTGAAGGATTTTCAAAACTCATGCAAAGTGAATTTTAAATGAGCATGATGGGAGTATTAAGTTCTTTTCTTGGATTGCAAATTAAACAATATGAAAATGGTATTTTTATTTGTCAAGAAAAATACATTAAAGGTCTCTTAACTATGTACAAAATGAATGAATAAAAAATTATGGCTACTCCCATGCATCCATCATCTTCATTAGACAAAGATGAAAATTGAAAATCTGTTTCAGAAAAGGAATATAGAGGAATGATTGGTTCTTTGCTTTATCTAACTGCCAGTAGGCCTGAGATCGTATTCACAGTAGGATTATGTGCTAGATTTCAATCAGCACTAAAGGAATCTCATTTAACTGCAGTAAAACGAATTTTTAGATATCTTGTTGGAACTACTGATATTGGCCTTTTGTATAGAAAATGTTCTCATTTTGATCTTATAGCATACTGCGACGTTGATTACGCTGGAGATAAAATTGAAAGAAAGATCACTAGTGGAGCATGTCTTTTCTTAGGTGAAGCATTGATAAGTTGGTCTAGCAGGAAACAAAATACAATAGCTTTATCAACCACCGAAATTGAATATGTCTCAGTAGCAAATTGTTGCTCACAAGTTCTTTAGATTAAAAATCAACTTGAAGACTTCTCTGTAAGTTACTCAAGCATTCCAATTTACTGTGATAATACTAGTGCAATCAATTTATCTAAAAATCCAATTCAGCACTCTAGATTAAAACATATTGAAATAAAGCATCGTTTAATTTGTGATCATATTAACAAGAAAGATATTGAATTAATCTTTGTTGATACTCAAAATCAGCTTGCTAACGTTTTTACAAAGCCTCTAGTTGATGATATTTTCAATTTGATCAAAGAAAAACTGAAAATTGTGAAAAATCCAGAAAATTCGAGATAAATTATGTTTCTGTAGAAAATGGAGAATGTTCATCAATCTCCGTTTTCCAGACATCGTTCTCCGTTTTTCAACCAACATTCTCCTATGCGTCGTCACTTTCTCTCTTGCGCAAAAAAGTCAAATCTTGGCATTTAATGCATGTGTCTTCTTGTCTTCAAAAAGTGCACTGACACGCTTGCAAGTGACTTCCCGCCCCCAATTTCTTTTCCTTCCCTAGATTCAAATCATCATTGCATTTTCTTTTCCAAATAAAAAGCTCTGTTGTAAACTAAACCACACCAAAACCCTTCATTTTCCCTCAACTCTGTTTTCTCCAAATCCTTTTCTCAAAACACAACAATGGCATGCACTAAGACATCTGCACGCAAAAACGCATGTCCCAACACACCATCATCAATCTCCATGAAACGTTCACCTTCTCCACCACCAAGATCAACTCCACCAACAATTTCTTCTGATACAACCTTCTCAGATTACCTTTCATCATCCCCATAATCAAACCCTAACCCCATTAACCCAAATCCTGTGCCCACGGCCCTTCCACCTCTCTACACATGTCCTCCTCCAAACCTCATTCAAGTTCCTCCACAATCTTACAGCAGCCAAAAGGCATTCTATGCATGTCCAGTCATGAATTGGAACTTCAAAAGCCCCAAACACCAAACCAACATTCTTCATTATCTCTGATTCTGAAACTGATGAATCATCTGAAACGCCTCCACACACGACTCCAACAAAACCCTCAAATCCTATCACCCCATCTAAATCATCATTTTCGTTTGAACCTTCTCAATCAACACCACCAAACCAAAAACAGAGATTGATCAATGAATTTTTTTTTTCTTTTACAAAACCATCTTAGCCTTCTCTTAAAACCACCAAACCAACACCACGATCCTTGAAAATAAAAACCATCATAACACTCTCTCAATTCCTAGTAAAAAATAATCTTAGAAAACCCATAGAGAAGGAAATCAACTGCCCCTAAACATAAACTGAGAAATGCTGACCCCCTTCTCTAGAATGTTCTTCAGTTCAAGAACGTTCCCTGACCCGTGAACCCTTTCCTTCACCAAACCCATAACATTCTCTAGTTCAAGAACATTCTCTAGTCCGTGAATCCTCACCCTCGCCAAACCCATAACGTTCCTCGATTCAAGAATGTTCTCCAATCCATAAACCCTCTCCCTCACCAAAAACAAAATGTTCTCTCACTCCAGAATGTTCCCCGTCCCAACCTCAGAATCTTCCCCACAATGTTCTCCTTCATCCAAAAAATCCAAACTTCACAATCCTCCTCTCATCCCTTCCAAAATCTCAAAGCTCTTCAAAGAGAAATGGGCTCAACTGTTGAGACAAAATCTCTCAAATGATTTTAATGATAACAAAATTACTTAAGAGATTATGATTGTGGTTAATGACTAACATGTGCTCTTGAGTGTATTCATATAAGATAATAGGTTATTAATCATTAAGGCAAAAAGAAGGAAAGTATGATTCTGGCATGAGGATGGAAAACCACGTGAGGATGGCATATGATCTGGAAAACCACGTGAGGATGGCATATGATCAAGAACACCACGCGAGGATGGGTTGCAAAGTGGAAAATCTCCAGATCTCCATTGGAAGACACACAACACAATTTCATAAAAAAGATCAAGCATCTTAAAGCTATCAAGAGCAAATCACATCCTCATTTCTTACTTTCTTTGATCCTACACTATATCTTTGTATATCCTTTGAGAAAGTATTAAGTATCAATCACTCTCATACTACTTTGTAATTTCCTAGTGAGTGAAGCTTGGAAATATTTGAAAATTTATTGTAAGCTTGGTGAAGCTTGAGAATACACAGTTTGTAATCATCCTCAGCGAGAGGTTGATCTGTTTGAAAGTTAGTGAAATCTCACAAGGGTGTGAGCACTGGACGTAGCCATCTTTGGGTGAACCAGTATAAAATTGTGTGTGTCTCTCTCATATTCTTATTTTACTCTTTTGCTTAAGTCAAAACTAAAGGGTTGAAAAAATCCATCCTCAGTGAGAGGATAGTTTTACAATCTCTTCAAAATTATTTTTAAACAGCAAAATCCCTATTCAATCCCCTTCTAGTGATATTTAGCTACATCAATTGGCATCAGAGCAAGGTTCTCTAAAAAATACACCTAACAGTGTAAGAGAAAAAGATCCTAAAAGAAAAATGTCAAAAGCTAAGTACATTCCTGAAGGAGGATCATCGAGCCGACCTCCCTACTTTGATGGTACAGACTACTACCACTGGAAAGGTAAGATGAGGCTATTTCTCATATCACAAGACAACTACATGTGATCTGTGGTGGAAAATGGAGATCATGTCATCATAACCAATAATGCAGATGCAACCTCCGATGAGAAACCTCAAGCACAATGGACGGCTGATGAAAATGCAAAGGTACTCCTAAACTCTAAAGCTCATTTATTTCTAATGTGTGCTTTGAGCAGGGAAGAGTATGACAGAGTTGAAGAATGCAAAAACGCTAAGGAGCTCTGGGATACTCTAAGGATCCATCCTGAAGGATCAAGCCATGTAAAAGAAGCAAGGATAAACATGGGAGTAAGAGATTTCGAACTGTTCAAAATGAAGGAGGATGAAACTATTGATGAAATGTTCTCAAGGTTAACCATCATATTAAATAACTTGAGATCTCTTGGAAAGGTATACTCCGTTCAAAAAAGGATAAGAAAAATCCTAAGAAGTTTACCAAAAGAATGGAGGCCAATGGTAACTGCCATTAAAGAAGCAAGAGATTTGACCAACATGAAATTAGAAGATTTGGTTGGAACTCTAAGAGCTCATGAACCATTGTTGTTGGCTGATAAACCAAACAAAAAGGGAAGAATGATTGCTCTAAAAACCAGCCAAACAGAAAGCTCATCCTCCAAGAAGAATGAAGATGTCATAACAAAGGAAAACGCAGAGTATCCTCTATCTGAGGATGAGGATGACCTCGTTCTGATTTCCAGAAAAATTCAGAGGATGTTAAGCAGAAGAGGACAGAATAGAGGACCTCCTCAAAAAGAAAAAATTGACAAAAGTCAAATAACTTGTTATGGATGCAACAAGATGGGACACTATAAAACTGAGTGTCCTCTCAACAAAAGGAACTCTAGAAAATTTCCATACAAAAACAAATCCATGATGATTACTTGGGATGATAGTGACGAGTCATCCTCGGAGCAAGAAAAGGAAGAAGAGGCCAACCTCTGTCTCATGACAAAATCAAAAATTGAAAAGGTAAGTATTTCTGATCTATGTCCTAATTGTGAACAATTAGAAATTGAATTTGATAGCCTCTTGAATGACTCAAACACTTTATCTCAAACATGCATATTTAAAAAAAACCAACTTGTTGAGATAAAGAAACAAAATGAGGAGCTTCGGAAAAAGAATGATGAATATGTTAAAATCATTCAAGATTTAAGCAATCTCATTTTCAAAATTATGAGAAACAAAAAATTCTTAACGAGAGAATAGTTGAAACTCATCCTCCTAACGAGGATACAGAAAAAGAAATTTTGAAAACCGAGGTTAGGGAACTAAAAAATAATATTTCCAACTTTGTCAAATCTACATAAACATTTCAAAAGATAATGGGGTCTCAATCAGGAATATTTGACAAGCCTGGTATTGGTTTTAAAAGTTCTCAAAAACAGAAATTGTATGAAAATTTCTTCTTGCCTAAAAAACAAAAGGATAGGCCAAAATGCACCTTTTGCAAAAAACTTAGGCATACTTCCAAAATTTGTTATGTTAAGAAGAAAGCTAACAATGTCAAGTCAGCATGGTCATTCTGTAGTAAACTTGGGCACCATGATTCTATTTGTTATCACAAAAGGAAGGTTCTCACAAGAGGAAAAACTAACCAATAAGGACCCAATGCTATATGGGTACCTAAGTCTCTTTTAAACTCTAATACAAGTTCATCCTCTAATCAACAAAAGAAAGCCTTGGTACTTGGACAGTGGTTGCTCAAGGCATATGACAGGGGATAAGCAATGCTTCGTGTGATTGGAGATAAAGGATGGAGGATCAGTCATATTTGGTAATAATGATAAAGCTCAAATGAAAGGAACATATATTATTGGTAAGAATAATTCTGCAAAAATTGAAAATGTTCAGTATGTGGATGGCTTAAAACATAACTTACTAAGCATTAGTCAATTATGTGATAGTGGTTTTGAAGTTATTTTCAAGCCTACTCTATGTGAGGTTAAGCACTCATCCTCGGGTAGAGTTTTCTTTTCCAGGTTTAGAAAAAAGAATTTATATGAACTTTATCTTGATGATTTACCCACTGAATCTTGTTTTGTTTCCATTGAAAAAGAAAAATGGATTTGGCACAAACGAGTCGGTCACACAAGCTTAAACACTATTTCTAAATTAGCAAATTTAGAATTAGTAAAAGGACTTCCAAAAATTAATTTTGAAAAAGACAAAGTTTGTGAAGCTTGTGTGAAAGGAAAACAAGTTAAAAGTAGTTTTCACTCTAAAAACTTTGTTTCAACAAATCATCCTCTTGAACTCATTCACATTGATCTTTTTGGTCCTATCAAAACTCCAAGTCTTAGTGGAAAAAGATATGGCTTTGTAATTGTTGATGATTTTTCTCGTTTTACTTGGGTTCTATTTTTAAAACACAAAGATGAAGCCTTTGAGGCATTCCACCATTTTTGCAAAAAGATTCAAAATGAAAAAGGATCAAAAATTGTCTCGGTGAGAAGTGACCATGGAGGTGAATTTGAAAATGAATCTTTTAAAAATCTTTGTGAAGAAAATGGTATTTCTCACAACTTTTCTTGTCCAAGAACTCCCCAACAAAATGGGGTTGTTGAAAGGAAAAATAGAACTTTACAAGAAATGGCTAGAACTATTTTAAATGAAGCCAATATTGAAAAATATTTTTGGGCCGAAGCCATCAACACTGCTTGTTATGTTTCAAATCGTGCATCCATTAGAAAAATTTTAAACAAAACTCCATATGAATTATGGAAAGGGAGCAAACCAAATATTTCCTATTTTCACATGTTTGGGTGTTATTGCTACATTCTAAATAATAAAGAAAATTTGGGAAAGTTTGATCCAAAATCTGATAAAGGAATTTTTCTAGGATACTCCACAACGTCAAAAGGTTATAGAATATATAATCTTAGGACTCAAACTGTAGAGGAATCCATGGATGTCATTTTTGATGAGTTTGATGACTTGTGTTTAGAGAAAATGGATAAGGATGAAGAAGATGAAAAATCATCCTCTCAAGTACCCGGTCCTCACGCAGAGGATGAGTCTGACCCAACCTCTCAGCAACTTCTAAGAGGATGGAAAATAGCCACGCATCATCCTCTAGATCTAGTCAATGGAAATACTGCAGATGGTGTGAGAACCAGAAACTCTCTAAGGGAAAATACTACCAACATGGCCATGATATCACAAGTTGAACCCAAGACGGTTGATCAAGCTATTGGTGACAAATCATGGGTTGAAGCTATGATGGAAGAACTCTCACAATTTGAAAGAAACAAGGTATGGAATCTTGTACCCCATCCTCTGGACAAATCTATTATTGGAACTAAATGGATATTTAGAAACAAACTAAATGAGGATGGAGAAGTCATTAGAAATAAAGCAAGACTAGTGGCACAAGGGTACAATCAACAAGAAGGAATAGATTATGATGAAATGTTTGCACCCGTAGCAAGACTTGAAGCAATAAGAATCCTCTTAGCTTATGCTACTCATAAAGGTATAAAACTATTTCAAATGGATGGGAAAAGTGCCTTTTTGAATGGGTTCTTAAACGAAGAAGTGTATGTTCATCAACCTCCTGGATTTGAGGATGAAAAACGATCAAACCATGTGTTCAAACTCTCAAAAGCTCTTTATGGTTTAAAGCAAGCTCTTAGAGTTTGGTATGAGAGGTTAAGTTCTTTTCTAAAAGAAAATGGATTCATTAGAGGACATATTGATACTACTCTTTTTAAGAAGACACTTGAGAAGGATTTATTAATTGTTCAAATTTATGTCGATGAAATAATCTTTGGATCCACAAATGAAAAGATGTGTAAAGATTTCTCAAATCTTATGCAAAGTGAGTTTGAGATGAGTATGATGAGGGAATTAAAATTCTTCCTTGGTTTACAAATCAAACAACGAGAGGATGGTATTTTTATATCTCAAGAAAAATACACCAAGGATTTGCTCAAAAAATATAACATGAGTTCAGCCAAGAGTATGGGAACTCCTATGCACCCATCCAGCATACTCCACAAAGATGATGAAGGAACTCCAATATCTGAAAAGGAGTACAGAGGAATGATAGGATCATTGTTGTATCTAACAGCCAGCAGGTCGGACATAGTCTTTGCAGTCGGTCTTTGTGCAAGATTTCAATCCTCTCCTAAAGAATCCCATCTCACTGCAGTCAAAAGGATTTTTAGATACCTTGTTGGCACTATAAATCTGGGAATTTGGTACAAGAAATGCACCAATCTTGACCTCATAGTGCTAGAGACAAAAACTCATGAGTCCCTTCACTTAGCGACACTCGGAGTTTGTTAGCAGCTAAATACTTAACAACTCCTGGTTCGGGGAAAAGAACCAATTTCCGAGCACAATCCAAGATCACATAGTGATAAGACATCCAATCCATACCGAGGATGACCTCGAGTGATTGTAGCGGTAAACAAATTAGATTAACCAAGAAATCCCTATTCTGAATAGTCATTCGACAATGTAAACATGCTGAATTTACGGTTAAGGTCTTAGCAGGCGTGGAAACAACCAAATCAAAAGGTAAAGCAGACACAGATAACTTCAAGCGATTCACACAGTCCATAGCAATGAAGGAATGGGTTGCCCCCGAATCAAAGAGTGCAGTTAGAGTGTTACCTGCAATCTCACAATCACGCTGAATCAGATTACCAGATGGATTTCCCTCTTCAGCATTCACACAATAAATGCGTCCTCTAGCAGTAGGACGGGTAGCCCTAGCTACATTCACCACTGGTTCCACCTTTGGAGCCGTGCACTCCCTTGCCATGTGCCCCGACTTCTGACAATTGTGACAGATGGGGATGTTAGTGGTACAAGCACTAGCATAGTGTCCTTCTTTCCCACATCGGAAACATCGAAGCACTTGCCCCATTTGCCTTCCGAAATTCTGGTTCCCTGGGCGACTCGGTCCACCGTTGTTATTCTGGGGGCGATTATAAGGTTTAGCCACTTGTTTTCCCCTATTCTGATAAGTCGCCCGACTAGGGCCTCCCGAATTAAAATTCCCAACTCGGCTAGCCCTCTTGTTCTTCATATCTTCCACTTCTCTACATTTCTCTACCAGCGCTTGGAAACGTTGAATTCCCAAAGGTAAGACGGAATCTTGAATCTCATACTTCAATCCGTCTTGGAAACGATGACACATGAACGGTTCATCAATTTCTTCACGGAAGAACCTGAAATGCCTCGATAGTGATTCAAATTTAGCAGCATACTCGCCCACAGTCAGGCTCCCCTGGTGAAGTTTCAGAAAGTCGTCACCCAACTTAGTCCTGGTACTCATCGGAAAGTATTTGTCTAAAAACTTTCTTTTGAACGATTCCCAGTTCACCTCCTCGTGGGCTGCTCCCATCAACAACCTTGCACTCCTCCACCAGTATTCAGCATCCCCTAGCAACATATACGTGGCATAGCTGACCTTCACTCCAGCCTGGCAGTTAATCATATCAAAGATTTTCTCCACTTCTTGGATCCATTGATCCGCCTTCTCTGAACCCTCATCCCCCTTGAACTTAGGAGGATTGTAACGACGGAAGTCTTCCAACCCTCTTGATTCTGCAGCACGGATCTCTCTTCCCCTCTTTTCAAGATCCCGTTGAGTCTTGGCAGCGGTCTGTGCAGCGACAGAAGCAGCCATGTTGTTCATAGCCTCCGCCATTTGGTCATTCCTAGCGTTGGCTCTCGGAGCGTCATTCCTTCTGGGCGGCATGGTTTCCTATAAGAACCATCATCAAGTAGAGTTTTAACACTACTTCAAAAAATTCTAAACTAACGTCCGTCTAACAACACACAATTAAATTGGACTTGACAACTCAAGTCACCTAAACCGACACATGATCAGATAATAACTCCTAACTTATAGGTCGACCTACAATCTATAACCAAGGTTCCACAGCTCCCAAAGAAAACTAAACCTATGCTCTGATACCACAATGTAACACCCCGTTTTTCAAAGCGAGGGTATATTTTTTTTTAAAAGTAATTAAAAACGAACAAGGAAATAAATCAGGAAATGCTTTTGGATAAATAATTGAGTCATTATAATTTACAAGCAGCGGAAAAGTTTCTCCAATTACAAATCCAAAACATTTCTACATAAACATCAAATGGTACATGGAACCCATTCAAAGATGATATAAAACTGATAATATTTGTATAAGTACAGTTTTCCAAAACTAAAATACTCCAAACCAAAAAGAAGGACCCCTAGTCCCTATACATCATCCTAATCTGATCATCCTACCAAAAACTATACACCCTGAGTAATCTCCACGCGCCCCGTGAGATCCTCCTAACACAACCGCAGTCAAGCATTCCCATCTCCATCCCTGTCCGTAGGGTACGAACCAGTAGGGCCGTCCTGACTCTCATCTGAGGGCAAAGCCCAGATTTCCACAATAGTGTAAAGGGTCACCAACCAGAAAATAACAGTTAACACATAGCAATTAAGTTTTTGAATGCTCAAAACAACTTTTTAACTAAGCATGCATCTTAACAGGATTTTCCATGTGCGAAAAGTTCATACAGTACATTGCCAATGAAAATGAAGGTAAAATGCAGTTCTCGATCTCCTAATTAACACATGATAAAACAAAACATGGATAGATTCATGAGCAATTAATCATACAACTAAAAATGAGGATTTTCACTGAGCCAATCGATTGGGCAATCGATTGGGGTGAAGATTTTTAATGAAAACAGAATCCTGGGCTGAATTCAATCGATTGGTAAATCGATTGATTGGTTCCTGAGCCCCTGGTTTCGAGCCAATCGATTTCCTAATCGATTTGGTGAGGGATTCTTAATGAAAACAGAATCCTGGGCTGAATTCAATCGATTGGTAAATCGATTGATTGGTTCCTGAGCCCCTGACTTAAGGCCTAATCGATTGGGCAATCGATTTCGAAAGGGATTTTAAAAAGGCTGATTTACAAAATCGATTGGCTAATCGATTTTGTGAATTGGCCAAGTCCCTGTTTACCCATCCAATCGATTGGGAAATCGATTTCCCTGATCAGTTTTCCAAAAATTCATGAATTAACCTAAGTCATTCCTAATCAAGTTCACCACTTAACACTTAGCAATTTCTACGCGATTACTACGACACACAAAGGTTCGATAACCATCATACTCACACACAATACACAACACATAGCACTTAACACCTTCATCTCAGTTATCACGATAAATCAAAATTCGAATCACTCAATCATAAACTCAAATCAAACATGACTCGCGTGCCAGGCACCCTAATGCAATGCGTATATGCCAAAATGCATGGACTCGGAATTCCAAACCAAAACCCTCCTCGAAGGGCCGTAAATCATAATTGTACCGCCTATCGCAGGCCAAAGTACCAATTACCGAGGTGCCACCTATCACGGGTCAGCACGATTTACTAAAATGCGTAAATCATAAACGTACCACCTATCACGGGTCAGTACAGTTTACCGAGGTGTCACCTATCACGGGTCAACACGATTTACTAAAAGAAAAAGCGGGAATCGTAAATGTACCACCTATCACGGGTCAGTACAGTTACCATGGTGTCACCTATCACGGGTCAACACGATTTACTAAAATATAAATCGCAAACGTACAACCTATCACGGGTCCGTACAGTTTACCAAGGTGCCACCTATCACGGGTCAGCACAATTCACCAAAAATATAAATCGTAAATGTACCACCTATCACGGGTCAGTACAGTTACCATGGTGTCACCTATCACGGGTCAACACGAATTACTAAATAGTAAATCGTAAACGTACCACCTATCACGGGTCAGTACAGTTTACCAAGGTGTCACCTATCACGGGTCGACACAATTTACCAAATGAAATGCATGAGCATACACAGACTCCATTCACAACAATCGTTAAGCAAATGCAGATATTAAAAGATTCCCCATTTTTAATACCCATTTAACTTAAACGACTTTCAAACAACATTAATTAAATAAGTCATTAAGAGATTCCCCGTTCTTAATACCGATTTAACTTAATGATTTTCAAAACAAAACGTTAAGCAAACAGTCATATTAAGAGATTCCCCATTCTTAATATACTTTTGACTTAAACGATTTTCTCGCAAAACATTCAGTAAACGAGTCATTAAGAGATTCCCCATTCTTAATACTCATTTACCGAAACGATTTTCAAAAACGATAGTTAAGTAACCGAGACATTAAGAGATTCCCCATTCTCAACGCCCAGTTAACTTAAACATTTTCCTCAAATACACATTAAGTAAACCGAGGTATTAAAAGATTCCCCATTTTTAATACTCGTTTAACTCTAATGGTTTTCAAATTCCACAGAAACAAATTCAAACATTCTTTCACATTCAAACCATAATTCACAACAACCACACCAATTAACAAACATCAAGTACGAACACACCAAATACAACGAACACAAATCACGCAACATAACACCCAGATACATCAAATTTCATTTACTCATAATCATACACAATGACATTCAAATTCATTTACCACGAAACATTCATCATTATAAACAAAACCTAACTCTAAGGTTTTTACCCATAACGCACTAGTTTCGTTTTTCCCCAAATCGATACATTTAACCCTAACAAATTCCTTCCCACACAACCACAGATAAGTCCCTAATGCAAACTAGAAGTTTGGAAGGAGCCCTTACCTCAACGTTAGCTTTAACGTGCGTTTCCGGTACCGCGAGTAATTTCGGTAAAATCTTCGCTCGCAACGCCGCTTCCAAATTAGTTCACTAGCACCGTAGTGTGGTGGTGAGCAACTTTCCCTTCTATCTCTTCGAGAAATGAGGTTTGGATCTAGAAGAAAAGGAGGGGTTTGTGTTTGGATCTCAAAAACCGTTTTTCTTCCTTTTCGAATCAAATAGGAAGAGTGGAGTTGCGAAAACCTTGATCTAACTCTCACCCAACCTTGGGTTACTAGTTTTGAAGAAAAGAAAGCGACGAAACTGAAAATGGGAGAAAGGAGAAAAATGGGTCACGGTTAGAGGAAGAAGATGAAGTTTTGAAATTTTCCTTCCTTTCTTTTTCTTTCCTTTGTTTTTCCTTTCTTCCTTTTTCCTTCCTTCCTTTATATATTATTTTCTTTTCCTTTTCCTTCCTTCTAGTTTTCCTTTCTTTTTCCCCCCAAACAAACACATATAAACATAAATATATATTTACATATATATATATTACTTACTTTTAATAAATATCTCCAAAATATTATTAACTTTGCCTTAAAAGCCTCCGAGCCAAAATCCAAAATACACCAAAAATTCATAAATGGTACTTTAAAATTATGGGTCTTACAGCACCTCGGTAAACAGTACTAGTCTGTGATAGGCGGTACGTTTACGATTCCCGCTTTTTCTTTTAGTAAATCGTGTTGACCCGTGATAGGTGACACCTCGGTAAACTGTACTGACCCGTGATAGGTGGTACATTTACGATTCCCGCTTTTTCTTTTAGTAAATCGTGTTGACCCGTGATAGGTGACACCATGGTAACTGTACTGACCCGTGATAGGTGGTACATTTACGATTCCCGCTTTTTCTTTTAGTAAATCGTGTTGACCCGTGATAGGTGACACCTCGGTAAACTGTACTGACCCGTGATAGGTGGTACATTTACGATTCCCGCTTTTTCTTTTAGTAAATCGTGTTGACCCGTGATAGGTGACACCTCGGTAAACTGTACTGACCCGTGATAGGTGGTACATTTACGATTCCCGCTTTTTCTTTTAGTAAATCGTGTTGACCCGTGATAGGTGACACCATGGTAACTGTACTGACCCGTGATAGGTGGTACATTTACGATTCCCGCTTTTTCTTTTAGTAAATCGTGTTGACCCGTGATAGGTGACACCTCGGTAAACTGTACTGACCCGTGATAGGTGGTACATTTACGATTCCCGCTTTTTCTTTT
>NW_027340000.1:10362-11000 GCF_000331145.2 Cicer arietinum | reverse complement strand
TGATGTATTAATTACAATCCGGCGGTAGCTTTGAGACAGCTTGGCTACCCCATGTTGGAAAAACCAGATGATAAGTCATTGGAAGCTTTTATTTTCCACAATACGGGTATAGTAGACCCACCTATGTTGCGAAGGATAAGTCGAGCTTGGGAGAGGATCATCAGAAAAGGAAAAGCACTTGGATGCAGAAGTTGCAGCACAAAAGAGCCCTATCAACAATGGGTAAAAAAAAGAGTCCAAGAAATCAAGCTGCCTTTCCACAATACACCCTCAAATGATCAGGAAATGCCTGAACCTATTCTTGTTGCAAATGAAGAGATAGAAGAGCTCAAAGCATCTTTGCTAAAATCTGAAGAGGAGAAAAAAGAGCTGCAAGCGAAGTTAGAAAAAGTCACCCAAGAGAATGAAAACTTACGATCAGAAAACACTTGTAAAAATCAGTTTATTGAAAGAAGTAACAAGAGGTTGAAAGTTGAAAAAGAAAATAAACTTGACATACAAGATTGTTTGAGAGGTGCAAATGAAGAGTTAGATGTGCGAAAGCAAGAAAATAATGCAGCTATCGAAGAGGCCTGTATGTGGAAGCAGTTGTGGTCAAAATCAGCAAGCTCTGAGAAGAAGATAAAAAAAGAGTTTGA
>NW_027340000.1:0-362 GCF_000331145.2 Cicer arietinum | reverse complement strand
TCCTCCAGAAAAAGCTTTTTTCACAACATATGGTCCTTCGTAATTCGGGGTCCACTTTCCACGCAAATCCTTTTTTATGGGCAATATTTTCTTGAACACCAAGTCCCCTTCTTGAAACTCTCGAGGACGGACTTTTTCTCGTATGCCTTTTTAAGTCTTTTTTGATATAGCTCGCCGTGACATAGAGTTATCATTCTTTTTTCTTCTATGAGATTTAATTGGTCAAATCGTGATTGAACCCACTCAACCTCTTCCAATTTTGTTTCCATCAAGACTCTGGTCGAGGGAATTTCAACTTCAATGGGAAGTATCGCTTCCATTCCATATACCAATGAGAAAGGAGTTGCCCCTGTTGAGGTACG
>NW_027339999.1:10188-11000 GCF_000331145.2 Cicer arietinum | reverse complement strand
ATTTAATGAAAATTAAATCAATCAACACCTTATAAATATTTCTATTCCATATTTTAGTCTCACAATTTCCATATTTTGCACATTAATTAATTTATCCCTCAAATAGTTACTGCCGTATATAGCGAACCCCAAATGAATTGGTGGGAAATACAGTTTTACCGTTCATCTCACAATATATTATACTCATGAATTCAAACGATCTCTCATCTCTTACCTTATTTCAACGAAATATGATACAACGAGCAAACAACCTTTGTTCCTTGAATTTTTGTTATTCAATCGATCTAACTCAATAATTTATGGGTAAACGTCAAAAATAGATTATGACTCTAAAAATTAATTTCGAAATTCGGTCAAGGAAACTGACCATAAATCAGAAAATCTATTAGTGGACAATACAACCACTTTTCACATGATTGTTTTGGCGTTGATTTCACTCAAATCGGACTTACGATAAAGAAGAACGGTCAAAATAATTAATTCCACAAACAGAGAAGTCACATATTTTAGAGAGAATTTTGGATGGTAAAAAATTTGAGAAAGTGTGTTGAATTGATTCACAAAATGAGTGAAACAACGTATAAAAATTTGGACGAAAGCGGATAAATTTTTCTATAATAGTTATCAATCATCGATGTCAAACGATAGTTTTGTAACACTCCTGTTTTTTTTCTAGCGGATGGGAAAGATTTCCTTTCTTTATTATTATATTTTAATTTTATTAATATAGTTATGGTTAACATACATGGGTCAAGTCCATTGGTCCCCTTATTTATTTTATATTTTACTATTATTATTTTTATTTTGTTAAA
>NW_027339999.1:0-188 GCF_000331145.2 Cicer arietinum | reverse complement strand
GTTACATGGTATATGGATAAGACCTCAAGCTACTGTTGAACCAGCACAACCTCAGCCACAACCACAACCTCAACCTGCTACTGCCATAGCCCCTCCTGATTTTGTTGCTAAGATAATGGAATTCATAGAAGCTCAGATGGCACACAATGCCAAGATGCTAGAATCACAGTCCAGAATGGAAGCTAACT
>NW_027339998.1:23554-24347 GCF_000331145.2 Cicer arietinum | reverse complement strand
AACCTTGGGTTTCTAATCTTGAAGAAAGGAGGCAAAGAAAAACGAAAATGGAGGAGAAGGAGGAAGAATGGTCGCGCGTGACAGAGGAAGGAGATGGAATTTTTTGCTTTTTCTTTCCGTTCTCTTTCTTTCCTTTCTTTTTCCTTTCTTCCTTTTTCCTTCTTTCCTTTTTATATCCCTTTTCTTTTCTTTCTATTTCCTTCTCTTTTCCCTCCACACAAACATATAAATATATATACATATATTAATTATAACTTAACAAATATCTCAAAATATCTAGATATTTGTTAAATTACCATTTCACCCGTAACGCATTAAATTCTCCGTAAATGATTCACCGCCCTTAATTTAATTTATTTATCGACGAGTAATTTTAATCGGCATCAAAATATCTTTTTGATCATATAAACTCCAAAATATTGTTAACTTTGGCTAAAAAGCCTCCGAGCCAAAATCCAAAATACACAAAAATACATAAAGTATACTTTAAAATTATGGGTCTTACATTACTACCCCCCTAAAATTAGTTTCGTCCTCGAAACTATGCGTCGATAAATAACTTTGGGTGTTGTTCTCTCATCTTGCTCTCCATTTCCCAAGTCTCATCTCCAGTAATTGGGTTCCAAATCACCTTGACCAACGAAACATCCTTGGTCCTCAATCGCTTAATCTTCCTATCATCAATTCTCACAGATGGTACTTCGAATGACAAGTTATCCTTCAGTTGGATTGTGTCTGGTTCGATCACATGAGATGGATCTGCAAGATATTTCCTCAACTGTGACACATGAAA
>NW_027339998.1:2261-22515 GCF_000331145.2 Cicer arietinum | reverse complement strand
GAGGGATCTGAGGGTGATATTTTAAAAATGTATAGCTCAAGATTTGCCCCTCAATCATGCGACATATACCCGAAATAAGACAAGTATCACACTCTTCATATAATTGTAGTAGAATATCATCATTATAATCTTCCATGCTCTACAACGAATAGTTATCTCAAACAAAGAAGAGACAAACCACTAGACATGACATTAGCAAGTTCAACAAATAAAAAAAAATCAAATCAAATCAAAAAATTTATTGCAAAGCAAAAAATTTCAATTAAGTAAATAAATAAATTCAATAGTGAAAACGCGCTCCAGGGGCATCTGGGCAGTGTTGGATGGCTGAAAACGCGCCCCAGGCGCGCTCCAAGCGCTCAACATCTGCTGTTCAGCGTATATTGCATTTGTCTCCTCTTTCGAGTCTGAATTTGGTTCTGGTGTCTTCATGAAAGTTGTAGCTATGGATCGTGGCTTTCATGTGCACTTGGTTGGACTCCAATTGGACATCTACAACTCCAGATATGGCTGAAATACTCTACATATATCATGTTGATTTTCTCACCAAAATTCAGCATTGCACCAAAACACAACGCAATGTAAAATTACGAAAAATTCCTACTTAATCACTAAAATAAAACACAAAACATTTTATTAACTCAAAGAAAAAAAATCCACAAAATATATCAAATAAATCCTTAATTTAACTAATGATTGAGGATAAATAAGACTAAAATAGTGGGAAAATATGCATATGATGAAGAGTCATCAGGTTTCTAGTGAGTTTTGGGGAGAAGCAGTTTTTACTGCTGTTCATGCTATTAATAGAATTCCATCCTCTGTCATATTAGGTTTGTCTCTCTTTGAAAAATTGTATGCTTCTATCCCTGATTACTATTCTTTGAAAGTCTTTGGTTCTACTTGTTTTGTTCTTCGCCCTCAAGTAGAGCGCATTAAGTTGTCTTCTCGTTCAGCCACGTGTGTTTTTCTTGGATATGGCGATGGTCAAAAGGGTTATCGTTGTTATGATCCTTATGAAAGAAAACTATATGTATCTCGTAATGTTGTTTTTCTTGAGCACATCCCTTTTTACTATGTTTCCTCTAATTCTCAGATTACTAAGAGTTCTGAACCAACTCATATTGATTCGTTTGGTCCTAATGATAACGCTTCTAGTGATTGTAATATTGAGAATTGCAAGACAAATACTTCAACTCTACATGATGAAATCCCTCTTGTCCCCCCGATTGTGCAACCACTTCCTGCGATTGTCGATCTTCCTCGCTACCCCTCTCGTCAACGTAAGTCTACTCAGTTACCTGATTTTGTCTATTCCACATACTCAGCTTCGTTTGCTTATTTCTTAACCTCTATTCACAGTTTTTCTGAGCCCTCTTCCTATAAAGAGGTTGTTCTTGGTCCTCTTTGGCAGCAGGCTATGGTAGAATAACTCTCTGCATTTCACAAAACCGACACTTGGAAATTAGTACCTCTTCCTCCTGGAAAACGTGCTATTGGATCTTGTTGGGTACACAAGATCAAAACTAAGTCTAATGGGTCCGTTGAGCGCTACAAAGAACGTCTTGTTGCCAAGGATTCTCTCAACAATATGGTATGAATTATAAAGAAACTTTTGTCCATGTAGCCAAGATGACCACTATTCGTACTCTTATTGCAGTTGCATCTATTCGTCAATGATATATTTCTCAAATGGATGTCAAAAGTTTTTTTTAAATGATGAGCTTCATGAAGAAGTCTATATGGTCTCTCCACAAGGAGTTTCTCATAATCAAAGGGAAGTATGTAAGTTAAAAAAAGGCTATATATAGTCTTAAACAGGCTCCTCGATCCTGGTTTGAGAAATTTTCTATTGTGATCACTTCTTTTGATTTTCACTCTAGTGAACGTGATTCTGCATTGTTTATAAGGTCAACCACTTATGGTCACATTATACTTTCTCTATAGGTGATGATTTTAGTGGAATCAATGAGTTGAAATTGCAATTAGCCAAGCAGTTTGAGATGAAGGACTTGGAAACTCTTCGCTACTTGTTGGGGATTGAAGTTGCCTACTCTCCTAGAGGCTACCTTCTTTTTCAATCCAAGTACATTACCAACATTCTGGACCAGGCTCGTCTTTCTGATACTAGAGCAGCATATACTTCTCTTGAGTTGAATGTGAAATATGCTCCCTCGGATGGTGTTCCTTTATCAGATTCCACTTTGTATCGTACTTTGGTTGGCAGCTTAGTTTATCTTACGATTGCTAGACATGACATTGCCTATGATGTTCATGTTGTTAGTCAATTTATTGTCTCTCCTACTATAGTACATTGGGCAACAGTTCTCCGAATTCTTCGTTGTAACGCTCCATTGGGCAACAATTACTAACAAGACACATATATAATATATATGAAAATGTTGGGGTGTTACATTTTTTATCTTTAAGGAACTCAACTTCAAAGCCTTCTCTTTTCATTATCATCCTCATTAGAGTTACGTGCTTATTCTGATGCTAATTGGGGCAGTGACACCACAAATCGTAAATCCACCACAGGGTTTTGTATCTTTCTTGGAGACTATCTTATTTCTTGGAAGAGTAAGAAACACGAGATTGTCTCTCGCTCTTCTACAGAAGCTGAGTATTGTGATATGACATCCACTACCGCTAAAATAATTGGTTGCTTAGCTTTTGTCTGATATGGGTATCTCTCTTTCTGAGCCAACTTCGATGCACTGCGATAACAAGAGTGCTATTCAAATTGCTCATAACTTGGTCTTTCATGAACGCACCAAACACGTTGAGATTGATTGTCATCTTACTCATCATCATCTTTGGCATGGAACCATTACTCTACCGTTTATCTCTTCTTCTTTACAGATTGTTGATTTTTTCATAAAGATGCATTTCATTAAACGTTTCTGTTTTTTAGTTGACAAACTATCGATGCTTCATGTTAATGCATTGTGAGTTTGAGAGGAGATGTTAGATAATGTTATTATATATTAGTAGTAAGGGTATTTTAGACATTTATATTCTCTTGTATATATACTCATTGTAACCCTATTAACTTAAATTTGGTTCATTCTATGTTATGAAACCCTAGATTGGTTTTCTCTTTTCTTCCTCTTTTCATTGTTAACAGCAACGAACTTTGGGGTGTCATATCAAATTCTCATTGTGATCGTATTTTTGCTACAATCGTAACTAGGGGGAGTTTGAGTAAAAAATGGGTGAAATTTTGGGTGTTTTTACTTGTTCATTTTTTCAATAGAGTTTTTATTGCTTTTGGAGTTATCGTTTTGAAAAATTTTGCTCCGACACGGTGGGGTTATTTGGAATGGTTCTATCCTCTTTTCAATTTCAATCTTTTCCTCGAATCATATCGAGAACTTTTCATTGGAATAATCAAGTAGCAATGATAAGACTAGGAGGTATGTATTCCTTTGAAGATGCAAAGGATTTCTACTTATTACTCTATGGTGGATAGCACGTATGAAGTCATGTTCAAGGAGATGGCTACTATATGCCTTTTTCTTTGTTTGAAAAGTCGGTTTTCACCTTATTGAACTTAACCTTCCCAATTGCATCCAAATCCTTTGAAATATCTTTGAATTGCACTCTCACTCTCCCTCTTTCTTGAAACATATTTGGAAAACTTCTTAACATGAATTCTTCTAAAAAATATATTTGGTGTCCTTTAACTAGAACAAGAAAAACAAGAAAGGGCGATTAAATTGTGTTTTATTTTTTATTTTTCTTTTAAAAAAACCATTTATTAAAAGAATAAACCAAGGTAATGAAAATAGACCGGATAAACAAAATAACACAACTAATTTATCCTGGTTCACCATCACCACGACAACTACATTTAATCCCTTCGATCTAAAGGATTTAATCAATTAATTCACGTAAACAGATCCTTTAACTTAGAGGCAAGAAAGGTAGAGTGTCTTTCACCCACTTTATGCCCTTGGATCAATAAAACTTCAAGAAAAAACACGAGAAAGATTTCTTTAATATCTTTACAATTCTTCTAGTGTCGAGATGCAGTTGTCGACGATGAAACTGTAGTATCGTATTTTCTCCACTCCTACGAACTCTTAATTTATTATAACTGTGACATTATCGTGTCATTTACCGCTGATCTGATTATCATAAAGGTGAAGAACAACTATAAAACTCTAGAGAAACCATAAGAGTTGGTGTTACTAATTTTTGGCTTAATAATTTTATTTCAATATATTTCACAAAGTATGGTTCTATCCATGAAATTTTGATAAAATGATTTTCTTTTTTGATTGTTTTGTGTGTAATAACACTTCTCATATATCAAATCCATTAATATTGTAATTTTTTTAGAAAGAAACTCTGAATGATATTTAAATTTTTATAATTTTGAATCCATTTTTTCCAATAAGCTTTTAGCTATTATTATGGTTCTCCTTTTTTTTTTTTTGAAGTACAAGACAAAAATTTCAACTTGGAAGAAATAATTTTATCAGAAACCTCTACTTTAAGCAAGTGTGTTAAGCTGCTTTTTGATATAAATAATAAAGTAAAAGACATGTGGCATTGTTTTGAGTATTAGATTGATATGACAGACGAGAAGTTTTGAAAGGTATCGTTCCCGTGCTGAAGTAAGACGATCTCGTCAAGCAGAACACTTACTAGTCAAATTGATTGTATTCGAGTCTTCTCAACCTAGCTTAGTGCAGTTAAGCTGTTGAGAGATGCAACCACTATTGGGGTAGTTTACAAAAGAATAAGTTTAGGTTTTCTGAAAATAATTTCTCACAAGAGTGTGTTCTCAAAGTTTTAGTCTCAATAATATTTATCAGCTCTAGGTAAAACAAAAATTAAAAGCAAGAGTGTAGAGACAACTTATTATACTTATTGCAGTATCGGTATTATTGTTGTATTGTGGTTTTCAAGTAAGGATGGTACGTCCTTTTAAAAATTTCGTTAGGGTTTCTAGTCGATTTGATTACAAGAAATCAGGATGTGTCATGCAGTTTCGTATCATAACTTCTAGGATTGATTCGTCATTAAAAACTTGTCAAAATAAATATTTGTATGTGATTATGTGTATCAAGTTCCAATTGATCATTTGCATGTAACACTTATCATCTTCTGCTTCTATGACCAATAAATCTTCATTTTCAAGTGGTAGGACATAGTAATCAAAACAGATTTTCATTACCCTACATCGTCTTTTAAAGTAATATTACCATACATTGTCTGTTAAAGCAATTACTCTATAATTAATTGTATATAAATTATTTATTTATTTTACCTCTGAAAGAATAATAAAAAAGAAAATAAATTATTTAGATTAATAAAAGAAGAAAAAATAGATTTTTATAATTTGGTTTGACAAGGGGAATAACTTGCTCCTTCATATGCTTAGGTCCAATAGAGAATTGAAACACACGTAGTTCTTGAGTAGAAAATATTTATGTGGTGTCTGATTTTATTATTACTCTATTTTAATTATTTTTTATTATAATTATTATTATATATGTATAGAAAAAGGTAATAATAATAACGAAAAAAGTGGTGAGATGTTTGTTCACGAATTGTATCTTTTTATTTTGTATTTGATTATAAAGTTAAGAAAAATTAGTTCTTGTTAGAAAACAACGGTAACACGATCATATATGTACGAAACAGATGGACGCGATAACGAAACAAAATATGCAGCATGTTCAAGAATTATCTCGTGTGTTGTCGGATCTGTTGCGGCATAAAGGCCATCGACGGTTGGGTGAATAATATGATGCGGCGAGCTAGGATGAATTTCATATAGCGGCGACTATTAATTCTAATCTCAAGAAGAAATTTTTTTATTTATTAATCAAGTTTGTTTTTATGATTTTCTGAGTTATTTGATAAACCATGATATGAGTTTTGTGTGATGTTACAATGGGTGAAGTTGGTTTTACTTGGTGATTGGTTTATAAGCATCAATTATTTATGTTTTTGTTTTTTAGTATGTGTGTTGCAAAACAATTTTAAGAACAACCAACTTAAGAAAAATAAAAGTTTAACATATGAGTTTATTTTGGCAGAAAAAGAAAAATAACTAAACTACATTTTCTTTTCAAGGATGCAATACAAAGAAGTTAATAAGAAGAAAATTAGATGAGGATAAGAAAATCGATACTTTACTACTGAATTGATTTTGTTGGACTGGTTTTATCAAATTCATATTTTCTGCTCCTCCCTATTTTTGCCTATTATTTTCTCTCTATTTTTTTTTTACTCAATAGTGCTTTCATTCTTTTCTACTCCCATTTCCTCCCCTTGGTCTGAATTATTTAAAGACAAGGAAATAATTGTGAATTGATCACCATTTTTCTAACTATTAATCCCTTTCTTTTTTGTTTCTTTTCATTCAATTGATCACCATTATACTGATTTTTATTATCATTCAACCATTTCTTTTCATTCAATTGATAACCATTATACTAATTTTTATTACCATCAACCCATTTATTTTCAGTTTCTTTTCATCTAATCATAAACGTTTTTTTATTTTTTTATTTTTATTTTTTTTATTATGTTTTAGAAAAGAGTGAAATGTCTGAACATGAATCAAAGGCAAACAATAATAATATTTATAACCTAAATTATTTATTTTTGTTTTTTTTATTATTATCATTATATTTTTTTATTTCATTTTTTATATATTAATTTTTGTTGTTGTAAAAAGTATAAAATCAACAGTAATAATATTGAAAGTTTCTAATAAGAAAAATACATGGGATGAGTTTTACTTCAAATCCAACCTAGGTTTCTAATTTGATCCCTATTACTGAATTCTTTTATTAAACTACTTTCGATTTCTCTTTACTATTCTTACCCTAATTCCTTAGTGATAAAACATTTAATTCCAAAGTAACCCCTAATTCTTTAGTAGATTTAATATTAGAACTAAGTTTTATAGTACAATAATTCTTTTATTAAGCTATTTCATTTACAAATAATTCAATTGGTTTCATCACATGCATCTATCTCTAGACTACAATATCATGAATTTCTCATCTCAAACATTCGTAAAGTTCATTTCCTTTTCAAAATACGAATCATAAAACAATTTAAAGTTGGTCAAGTAATAAAAAACATTATCTTGTTTCACTCATCCCTGACAACGAGAGTTTTGCAACTCATGATAAAGATACAAAAGATAAAGATTTAAGAAAAAGCACAAGAAAAATTTGTGAATGACTCTTCATAAAACTCCTTTAATTGTATTAGAATCAACCCCATTGAGTTTATCTACAAGGGCACAAGTCTCCACACTTCGAAATAGCCACAAAATTATACCTAAAAAGTGATAAAAACATACTTTTATGCATTATGTAGTGCATCGTGCGCTCTAGTGAAACCAGGAGCACTCCAACACTCCTATACAAAAACAAATTGTTAAAATACTACAGAAATGCATCCAAAATGCAGACATTTGCGCTCCAGCGCACAACATCTAATGTATGCCTTCTAATGTTGTGTGTTAGTAGACCAGATGGATATCTTGGTCGTTGTCTTTTCACAAGAGGTTTGATCACTTGAGTTATCTTTAGAAACTTTGATCAATTCTTATTCTTCTAATAATCACTTTAGATGTTTAAACATCAGAAGATGGACTAGAGCAATTTGTTTTAACATTGCATATGTGATTTAACGTCTTTAGACCAGAGCTTCATAGAGCTTGATCAACATAACTTTTTTCTAAGTTATTAATAGTTTTTTTTACTCATAAACATATTCATTTATTCATTAGTTGACAATATATTTTCTATGCTCCAGAGATAAACATTTATCATTCAGTCACAATTGTTAATATTTCTCGTGTCAGATAGTCAACAATATATATATATATATATATATACTCTTACTATGTCTTTAAACAATCTACACACTTAAAGTAACCGATCAGTCGATCATTATTCTTTTACTTTCTTGTCATTAGAGTATCAATAATATGTATTTATATTTGAACAAATCTGGTACTTACAGTGACAGGAGTAGAATTCTAATGAAACAATTTGGGGCATCTAATCACATCATTGACACATTAATGGACTATTTCATTTGTCTCATCATTTTATTCCATTGGACCTATGATTGTTTTATGAATAAAGGCAATATAAGCCTTAAAGGAGAGAGAAAAGTTGTAAAAAAGTATCCTATTCAAAAGACGATAGCTGCCAACCTAAAATGAAGGAGTTTTGCCCTAATTTCAAAGCCTCCACTCTTCCTTAATCACGATATATGTTTTCCAACCATTTTTCATCACCATTAACACCCTCCACCAAATTTTTGGAGCCATTTGAGCTAGTTTTGAAACTTTTGATTGAAGAAAACAAACTTTCACTTTGAGCTAAAGTAAAATCAATAACAACTACTTCTGGTTTGTATTATTATCTTTTCTTCATCCTTAATTCATTAAACTCGATTGTAATGAGCTCCTTAGTGTTAGCTTTCATTTACATGTTATTCCCTAAGCTCAATATATATGAGTTAAAACTCTTTGTAGTTATGGATCAATGGGATTATAAATGAAGTCCATAAGTTAGTATGTTGTTGTGTGTTTAGCTTCCTCTTAAACAAGTTGTTTTACTGTTGTCTTGAATTCTTATTTGACCATTTAAGTTCTATGGCTAGTCTTTTGAACTTGAAAAAGGAAAAAGTTGGAATTACTTGATTTAATATGGATATAGTGAATATAACACAAAAGATATTGATGTTAAATGGCTAGGAACAACTTTTTTACTCTAAAGGAAACCATATTCATCGAATCAAATTATAGAGTACATTGTTGTATACAAATTCAAGTTTGCTAAAAATAAAAAGGATGAATCTGTGAACAAACTCACAACACATAAGTTAATAGTGCAAAACAGAAAGATACCTTTATATATGACAAAATTCAAGTGCTTGGAATAATTATGTCTTCGAATTTGTAATGTTGACGACGCCAAAGTCATTTATTAAAATTTTTAATTGATCGAAACTACTTTGTCAATCTGAACAAAAAGTGAACACCGCACCAAGATAGGGAAACCAAAATGCACCGCACCAAGATAGGAAAACCAAAATGCACCGCACCAAGTCAGGAAAGCAAAATACGCCATACTCAACCAACAAAATTACAAATAAGAAAATATAAAAGAAAACTAAATTTGTGTAAAAATCATTAATTTAAATAAAATGGAGAAATGGCGGCTGTGTTTTTCTGTGTCTATGTGCTAGGAACAACATTTAATCCAATAAAAATCATGATTGTGTCATTAATGCCATATGATTCAATTTGTAGTATGAACATAGTGAAGCATATAAATTTTATAACTAAATTATATCTTTAATTACTCTATATCCTATGAATCTTAGACAAATTTTCTGTCATCATATCATTGCATATTTGATCTTATTTTACTTATAACTATCAACCAAAGATGTTTATTTGTTACTTGTTACTTTAGATCTTGATTAATTAAAACTAGATTATAGATTTCAAAAAATTTAGAACTTAGCTTCATTAATCTTCATGAAAATGATACTCTACTACTACTTGATTGATGGAGAAATTTAGACTATTTTTAAATTATGTTGAATTTAATACTACTACTACTACTACTACTCCTCTACTACTCCTCCTCCTAGAACATTTTGTTAAGATGTTCTAGGAGAAGAAAAATTATGTAAATTATCATTCTGTTCACAAAAGTTTTCAAAGTTTTATTTTTAAATTCACCACCATTATCACTACGAATTATTGTGATAAAGAAATATTCTTCATTTTGCACTTGTTTGCATAAAGTAGTGGAGACTTTGTGACTCATCCTTGTGTTTAAGAAATTTTGCATATGTCCATTTAGAATGGTCATCAATAATAACAAGTCTATACTTCTTACCACCTACAGAGGGTGTCCTTACAGGATCAATTAAATCAATGTGCAAAAGTTCAAGTTGTCTAGAAATGACCATAACACTCCTTGAAGCAAACAATGATTTTGTTTGTTTTCCTTTTTGACATGCCTCACAAAGAACATTTGATTTATAATTTAGAATTGGCAGTCCTCTTACTAGATTTAGACTATATAACTTTGATATTAATATCAAGTTGACATGTCCTAATATTTTATGTCAGATCCACCATCCTTATGAATGTTATTTTTCCTCTGACCCTATAAATAGTATGGATCCATTTGTTTGACTAATAGCATTATATGAATTTTGATTGAAGACAGCATCATAACCATTGTCGCTTAATTCACTTATGTTCGATAGGTTATGCATTAATCCTTTTACAAGTAGAACATATTTAATAGAGGATAAATAGCCATTACCTACTGTAGCAATGTTTATGATCTTACCTTTCTGATTTCCTCTAAATCCTTCATATCCTCTTTCCTTGAGTGTTAGGTCTTGGAATATACACTACAAGAAAAAAAAAATTGATTTGCGGCAGTTGTAAGGGACATCTGCGGCGGTTATAACCGCCTCCAAAAGATGATTGTGACGGTTCTGCAACTGTCGCAGATTCGTGAGTCGCGAGGCCTGTTTGCAATGGTTCCAAAAACCAGCGTTCCAACCGTCGGCAACATTTGTGACGGTTCCTAACCGCCTCTATCTACAGTTTGCGACGGTTAAAACCGTCGCTAAACACACTCAAGTTTATTTGTTTTTAAAAAACTGCGACAGTTATCAATCGTCGCTATATTTATTTGGAGGCAGTTTGAACCGTCGCAAACCTAATAATTTAAAATAAAAAAAATATGACATAATTTTTTCCTATTTTTTATTAATTAAAATACAAAATCTTCATAAATATCATCCAAATAATTTAAATACATAATTATATAAAAGTTGTACCTAAATCCAATTTATATAACTTTTTTCAAAAGAAATAACACTAATTCATACATTGAAGTTAACTAAAACAATAAATAAAGTAATTTAAATATTCAAAACATTAGTGGAGTGACTAAATATACAAAATAACTCAATCAAACATAGAAGTTTATCCAAATATCTAAAAAGTCCCTAATGATGTTGTTCCACGATCATCAGGTTAGTGGCTAGACTCAGCTGAACGTCTACCATCTATTAGTGATTCTATATCTGTTGCCTGAAAAAAAAGTATTTATTAACCTCAATGAATATTGATAAATATTGTCAAATACTAATTAACCAAATTTCTTATATATCTAGAATCAAACATTACACAATCGATATTTTTAACTAAGGACAAACAGTTCTCACATGATTTTTTAAATATGTTTGCTATGAAAACAATTTTACCCGTTTTCTATAGAATTTTGCATTTGCAACAAGAAAGCAATTTGCTTCTTTAACATATCAACTTCAGCATCCCTTTTCTTTAGCCTATCGATTTCAGCTTGCATTTTCTCCATCTTTTCATTAGCTTCTGATGAAGACATTGATCTTACAGAGTGAGAAGTAGATGTAGTAATTTCAGACGGTGTTATTCCAAGTCCCATACAACGGACATATCCTGGATGTTCTTTTCCAAATACATTAACAAATGCTTCATTTGGAGAAGGAGTCTTCCCAATTTCAGCTTGCAATTGTTCCTGCGCAAACATATGAAGCAAAATAAATTCCTCTTTGCAACATAAATGTCTAACTTTGCAACTCACTATTACCAACCAAATAAGAAACTTTATAGCTTTGCAACTCACTATTACCAAAACTAACAGTTGCATCTTTGATTTATAAAGTGGTCAATAAGAAATAGTTACAATCACATAACACTTCTATTATTTACACTTACAGATTTTTCCTTGGCCTCGTCACTGACAAATGACCTATCAAACATTTTATGACAAATTGAATACATTTCACCCCTACTGTATTTTCGACCATCTCTCAGTTCCTACAAGTAAATACATGTAATAAGTACTTGTTCAATTAAGTATGCAATCAATAGTAGATTGAGTGAATCATACCAACTCATCCCTCTTCCTTGCAAGCGTCTTAGAGCCTAATGTATGAAGGATCGTTAGCTTTTCTCTATTTGCAGCATTTTTATCAGCTTTCTCCTGCAATGATAACAAATGACATTAGAAAACTAAACAGTAGAAAACAAATGACAATGTAACAAAAGATCCCACTTTGGATAATTTTGTAGGTTTTCCTCCAAAGAAAGATCCCACTTATAAAATTTCTTAAACAACCTACATCGTGCATCTCACCATTCCTTTCTAAGGCTCGTAAGGATATATTTTTTGTTGTCTCCATCATCAACAACAAATTTTGACTAGAATAATCATTAAAAAAAGTTAGTTTACAATCAAAACAATAAATAAAGAATATTCAATTGTATATCATTCATACCTGTATTTTATCCTTAAAAATTTCATCTTTTCTTTTCGAAGGAACTAGTTTCCATTGTCGTACATTATAGGAAAATCCTTAAACTTCCTTGCAATTTCAACCAAAAAAACCGCCTAACAAACCAGCAACTGATCCTACTGGTTGCCCAGTTGAATTCCATCTAGTTATTATTCTACTAACATTTGGAAGAGCTTCAAGCACGTCTGATACCCTTAAGTGTGTCTTCGAAATATGTCCCGCCTCATCTAATACATAATTCAACGAAATATGTCATATTGCAATCAAGTAAAACAATTAAATTTTATAAATATAATTATACATTAGATAACATACTAATAACTTCTAAATCCCAATATGTAGAATTCCGTTTTTGAGAAATTTATGGCTCATCTTCTACCACATCTTCAGAGTGAGAGGATGTCTCTTAGAAAATTGTTTCTTCTGTAGTTGGTGGTGTTGTCACCAGAGAAGGATGTGGTTTTATCGTTTGCGCTTATGGCAATGTTGTTGCTTGAGAAGGTGGTGCTTGAGAAAGTGGTGGATTTGTCGGTTGCACTACAGTTGGTGGTGCTGTCATCGGAGATGGTAGTGGTTCTATCGGTTGCAATAGTGGCAGTGTTGTCACTTGGGTAAGTGGCAGACTTGTCGTTTGGACTATTGGTTGTAAATTATGTCTCCGCAGGTGCTTCATTTTGGCTACTTCAAGAACTCTAGGTAGTATAAGTCTCGAGCAGCCCTTCGTGAAACGCTACAATCATTTATTATCCATGTAAATAAATAAAAATCAACACATAATACGAATAAGAAACATCTTATATTGTCAGTATTTTTAGTTATTACTAACCGGTGAGGTTTCTGAAATGGCATAAGAAGATTTGTGAAGGGATTGAGAGAGATGAGTTAGATTGAGAGCCTCCATCCTTTTTTTATTCTCTTCCATTGTTTTGCGTCGAATATCCTCATATGATGATTCTATTTTGTTCACAAGATTAAGACTCCAAATACACTTACACTGCAAACATTGATGACAACCAAGTTAGACTGATGCAAATAGCTAAACAAGTAGGATTTTCAAAGATGACAATCATAATTATGCCTAACACAAAAACGAACATAATAACAAAAATGAGCACATTAAACACAACAATAAAAAAGAGTAGTAAAAAAATAACATAGATTGAAGAATACCATATCATAAACAACAAACTAGGATTATTAACAATCATAAATTCATATCATGATTGTTGTCATCAAAATGGTCATTAAAAGTTGAAGTTTCAGGATCATCATATGTAGCCATTCTTGCCAATTGTATATGTGTGGTTTCATTAGAAAAAAAATTTGTTCCAAATTTTGAGATGGGTATGGTTCAATGGGTGCCATAATTTCATCATCTCCACCCATGTCATACAAGTCTCTTGGCATTAAATGAATAGGTACGCTCCATCCTTGTTCCTTTTCATCATCCATATAATAAACCATTTGAGCTTCTGACGCTTTAATGTATGGCTCATCATCTTCATGCTCTCCAGTATGTATTAGTCTTGCAAAATTTATAGAGGTAAAACTCAGCTTATCCGTCTTAATGCCTCTTGGATTTGTGGTATTCGCCCATTTGCATTTAAACATGGGCACTTTGAAGCCATCATAGGAAAGCTCAATGATATCTATCAATCTTCCATAGTAAGGAACCCCTCCAAATCTCATTTGGGCATCACTATTGCTTGAGTAACTTTGTGTTCCGAACATGCCAAAAACTCCCCTATTTTGAGTTTTTAATAAATTGTCTCGTGCCAATGTTCGAAATTTGAAACCATTGACATTAAATGCAGTGAACCTTCTAACTTTATTAGAAGGACCTTGGGCAAGACTAACGAGAACATTTTTATCATATCCACTAAAGTTGTCGAGATTGTTGCAAATCTAAACACCATAAAATATACAATTAGTCACATTCTTATTAAAAACCAAAGCAACTCAATCACCAATTTTGCCATGAACACTAACACAGTTGCAAAACCAATGAGGAAACTCTCTATGAACCTTCTTGCGTACCTCAGAAGCACTCATTGCACCACTCCTCATTTGGCTTTGAATAATACTTCTATATTGCCTATTTGGTTATTTCAAATTAGATGTATAGAAAAAAAAAATTATTGGTAAATAATACAAATAGAATAAAATTACTTACCTTAGATAGTAGTCAACTATGATGCAGTTTGTTAAAATGTGTCTGAGTCTGTAACTTGTCAATTGGCGTAAGGGTGTAGTATGAAGATCCACCAACATATTTTCCAACTCTAGGAAATAATTCAGCTACACGTGAGTCAGTTTGTATCTCATTAATAGGCTCATCATCTACACGACCAAGTTGATTCCATCTAGTCTCACTGTTTTTTAGATATCTTGAACAAAATGCAAGAATCTCTTGTACAAGGTATCCTTCTGCAATAGACCCTTCTGATCGTGCTTTATTACGTACATACGATTTAAGTTGTCCTAAGTACCTATTATTGAACCACGATAATATTAGTTAGAACAAAATTGTCAACTACTAATTATTGAAGGAACAAGATCACACATATTTTACCTTTCAACAGGATACATCCATCGATAATGAACAGGACCTCCAAGTTTAACTTCTTCAACAAGGTGAACAACCAAGTGAACCATAACAGTGAAAAATGAGGGAGGAAATATCATTTCCATGTGGCATAAAGTAAGGACAATATGATTTTGCAATTTTTCCAAATCATCAACATTCAATACTTTACTGCATAATTGTCTAAAAAGTGAGCAAAACTCAATCAATATAGCTGAAACATCATCAGGTAATGTTCGAATGGCTAACGATAGAAGTTGTTCCATCAATATGTGACAATCATGACTCTTCAACATTCCATTCAACTTAAGATTTTCCATGTCAATGCATCTAGAAATGTTGCTCGAATAACCATCAGGCACAATGATATTCTTTAAAGTTGTTAAAAATCTCTTCTTATCATTAGTAGTCAGAGTAAAGACTGCTGGAGAAATTCTTCCATTTTCATTGGGCCAAAGGTCAGGTCTTATACCCGTAGCTTTAAGGTCTTTTCTTGCATTAAGATGACCTTTACTTTTTGTGTTATCATTTAGCAAAGTAAATATGATATTATCACACACAGTTTTCTCAATATGCATCATGTCAAGATTATGGCGCAGAAGATTATCCTTCCAATATGGAAGTTCAAAGAATATGCTTTTCTTTTTCCATTGTTGATTGACACCTTGTGTAGGTCGTCCACCACGTATTCTTTTTCCCGACCTTTCTTTATCTGGCTTTCTACCAAATGTGACATCAATATTTTGAACCTGTTCAAGAATTTGAAGCCCAGATAACATTTTAGGTGGACCACGCATATCTTGTTGACCATCAAAGCGAACCTTGTTCAATCTAAATCTATGTCTCTGATCAAGAAAACGACGATGACCCATAAAACACCATTTTTTGCTATGTGGAAGACGACGAGGAGTAGAGTCCATGTTACACGATGGGCAAGCAAGTCCAGTGTAAGTGTTCCACCCAGAAAGTGTACCCAGCCCTGGAAAATCACTAATTGTCCACATCAAAGTTGCATGTAATGTGAACATCTCTTTTTTAAAAGAATCGTATGTATCGACACCTGTTGTCCATAACTCCTTTAATTCTTTTACTAGAGGTTGTAAATAGACATCAATATCATTTCCTGGCATTTTTTTACCGGGAATTATCATTGACATTATAAAAGATGTATGTTTCATGCACACCCATGGAGGAGTGTTGTATGGAATGAGAATAACTGGCCAAATACTATAATTTGTACTCATCATACCAAAAGGATTAAAACCATCACTAGCTAATGCAAGACGCACATTTCGCGGGTCTGATGCAAACCAAGGGTGTGTCAAGTCAAAATGTTTCCATGCTTCAGAATCTCTAGGATGCCTCAACATTCCATCATTCTTACTATCATTTGCATGCCATCTCATATCCTCGGCCGACTTTGACGACAAAAATAATCTTTGTAACCGTGGTTTTAATGGAAAATAGCGAAGAACTTTTGCAGGAACTTTCTTTCGATTATTGCCATCACCAGACACTCCAACTGCACCAACTTTTGCTTTTGATTTCCATTTCGAAGTATTACAAATTTTGCAGGTCTCCCTTTCTTCATCTTCCTTATTACCCCAATAAAGCATACAATTATTCGGACAAACAGGGATTTTTTCATAATTTAAACCAAGCTTGGTGATTGTTTTCTTGGCTTCATAGAATGAATTTGGTATATTTGCAAATTCAAATGCATCTTTTAATAACTCTAAAACCATTGTCATGGCTTTATTAGTCATTCCACATAAACATTTGATGTGATACAACTTTACCAAAAAAGATAGTCTTGAATATTTAACACACCCTTCATACAAAGGTTTTTCTCCTTCTCTACTTAATTCATAGTACTCTTTGGCCTCTTCATACCTTTTTTTTTTTTAAAGAATCATATGTATCGACACATGTTTCCCATAACTCCTTTAATTCTTTGACAATAGGTTGTAAGTAGACATCAATATCATTTCCTGGCATTTTTTTACCGGGAATTATCATTGACATTATAAAAGATGTATCTTTCATGCACACCCATGGAGGAGTGTTGTATGGAATGATAATAACTGGCCAAATACTATAATTTGTACTCATCATACCAAAAGGATTAAAACCATCACTAGCCAATGCAAGTCTCATATTTCGCGGGTCTGACGCAAACCAAGTGTGTGTCAAGTCAAAATGTTTCCAAGCGTCAGAAACTCTAGGATGCCTCAACATTCCATCGTTCTTACTATCAATTGCATGCCATCTCATATCCTCGGCCGACTTTGATGACAAAAATAATATTTGTAACCGTGGTTTTAATGGAAAATAACGAAGAACTTTTGCAGGAATTTTCTTTCGATTATTGCCATCACCAGACACTCCAATTGCACCAACTTTTGCTTTTGATTTCCATTTGGAAGTGTTGCAAATTTTACAGTTCTCCCTCTCTTCATCTTCCTTATTACCCCAATAAAGCATACAATTATTCGGACAAACAGGGATCTTTTCATAATTTAAACCAAGCTTGGTGATTGTTTTCTTGGCTTCATAGAATGAATTTGGTATATTTGCAATTTCAAATGCATCTTTTAATAACTCTAAAACCATTGTCATGGCTTTATTAGTCATTCCACATAAGCATTTGATATGACACAATTTTACCAAAAAAGATAATCTTGAATATTTAACACACCCTTCATACAAAGGTTGTTCTCCCTCTCTACTTAATTCATAGTACTCTTTGGTCTCTTCATACCTTTGCTGACTTGCCTTTGGCACCATATCTTCATTCTGATCAATCTTTGCATTTGATTCAATGGGTACTTCGTTTGTTGGATCTTCGACTCCAAAAGCATCATTGATCATGTTCTGCATATGATCATCAACGACAACTGTGTCTTGTACTATATTTGAAACATTACTAGGTGGGATAGTACTAGTTTCTCCTATGGACTCTTCATGATGTATCCAAATGGTGTATTCCTTTGGAAATGGTTTACACTTTAAGTGATCGTACATTATACTTCTACTCTGCGGTTTTTTGAAACCACAACATTTACAAGGGCATATTATTTCACCATTTTCTAATTCATCTCGAAAGGCAAAAATAATAAATCCCTTTATCCCTTGATCATATTCAGTCGATGTGTGTGGCTGCTTAATCCATGACTTATCCATTGCTTCAAAGAAGATTCACATATGTTTTTTTGACATACAAATAACATAATTCAACTTAGAATAGAAAAGAGATTAACCTTAAACAGAATAGTTTCACTATGCATAAAGGAACAAAACATGCAAAAGAGTCATAAAGTAGATTCACAAAACAAATGTCCTTAAAGAAGAACAAGTCTACATAAACATAAAAAATGCACAAAAAAAAAAAAGGAAGATCATAACAACCTTATAATCATACATAAAAAGTTACACTATCCTTAGCAAGCTCTGAAAGTTTATAACCTTCAAAAATACTCACTTCTAAACTGAATACAAAATCTTTTTAGCAGTTGTTTTTCCAAAGACTCAAAACAACAGTATTCTACCTGCAACATTAGTGATGAAATAAGCTCCTAATTCAAATATTGAAAAATATAAAATATTAACGAACATTTATAAATGCATTATAATGATACTAGTACTATTCATATATAACCATTTTTTTTCATCCAATTTTGTTTTATTTACACTGTACTAATTGGTTTATTGATTCACTAGCAGTAATTAATCACTAAAAGTAACAACATCTATCAAATATACATTTATTTTGTTTTTAATTATTTTCCAATGCCTTCTTGATGCCATTCTATAAAAAAGCAACAATGAAACGACTTACCAACAGCCAACAATTTCATTTTAGGAACACAACATATGCAACATGGATGTTTTAGATTTGCGTACTAAGCGAGATTCTATACTACATCTATAAGTCTCATTTCAAATTACTAAATAGGTTTATCATTTTTTCCAAATATAATCTTAAGTAATACTATTAAGTGCCTTTTAAAAACTAAAATTAAAAGTTTTACCATTCATCTACAATGTTTCAAGAATTGAATTTTTCCCAATGATATGAAAGTTGTTCACTAAATTTATCCAATCTCATGTCTAAATCTGTCCTTTAAAAAAAAATATATTTTAACTTATATTTTACCATGAAATTCAATCTTTACTCTTGTATTTTAAAATAACTAAATGAAAACTAACACAAAACACTCTCCTGGATGATTGGGATGGAAGCATAATCATATGTAAGTAAAAAAATATATCTTTTTTTCTGTTTGACACCAATAGGTAACTTCTGTTCCTATGCCTAATTTATGTTTGGCACAAATTGTTTTGAATAAAAACTGAAAGTGCAGAATTTAAACTGGAGTTAGAACACAGAGTGCAGAATTTAGCATTTAAAGTGTAGAACATATCACTCAAATAGCTTTATTCCATACACATATCATGACTTAAAATAGAATAATGCACAAAATTAAGCACATATTCATAACTAATCATCAAAGTTCATTGCTACTAATATTCAAACATAATATTAAGCACAATAACAGGGATTGTTGGTGCAAAAATTAAAAAGCAGAAAGAATGGTTGCAGAGAAGAGCCAAATAACTTAGGATTAGCATAAGAACTAGCACATTCATTGTCTACCAATTAGTTTTCACAAAACTCTATAATTTGAATCTACACATCTAATTACAGAAAAAGATTCCAAATAAATTAACAGATATGGTATGATTGATAACATGATATCACAATCAACAAATTTAAATAAATTTCATATCTAACATGCTTACTTTCATGGCTCAAAATTTCAATTCTTCACCCATCAAGTTGTGATTTGAAAGGATAAAAAATTGAAAATGTTCCTATTACAGTAAAAATATGGACTCTACTTATTAATATCCATTGTTCAATTTCTATTGAATTCCCTGCATCTTTGAAAATGTTCCTATTACAGTAAAAATATGGACTCTACAAGATATACTATAATCCAGATTGTTGTGCAATTAATAAGTCGTTATAGTTGTGTGTGAGTTTTTTTAACGTTTTATCTAAGAAAAAAAGTCATTATAATTTCAGTTGCTTAATTGCAAGCGCTTACAGCATAAAACACGCTGCTAGAGTAACGCTAGTCAGAAAACTCTTATTTTTATTTCTTATCCTTGTCAATGGAAGAACAGCTTACATATATGTAGGACATGATTCTATAATTATGATAGTAATAAGTACTATACATTAATTTTAGTAATGACACATAAAACCTATAATAATAATAATAATAATAATAATAATAATAA
>NW_027339998.1:0-2049 GCF_000331145.2 Cicer arietinum | reverse complement strand
ATAATAATAATAATAATAATAATAATAATAATAATAATAATAATAATAATAATAATAATAATAATAATAATAATAATAATAATAATAATAATAATAATAATGATATATAAATGTTATTTATATGTTTTTAAGTTGACTGAAACATGTGTGGCTTAATGGTTTGGTGAGGCAAAGTGCAATTTGATATGTTGTAGGGACATAAGCCACAACAACCTCATTTTGTAGTACTTGGTCTCTAATATAATGAACACCAATTTCAATATGCTTAGAACGAACATGCAGTATTGTATTAGAGGCTAGTGTCTTGGCACTCAAGTTATCACACCATAGTATAGGTTTTCTTGGCAACGGGAATTTAAATTCAGTAAGTAGTGAACAAATCCACGCTATCTCAGCAACTAGGTCAACTAAAGCTCTGTACTCTAACTCTATACTTGACCTTGATACCACCTTTTGCTTTCTTGAGGACCAAGAAATGAGTGTTTCACCAAGGAACACGCATTGGCCAGCCATGGATTTCCTGTCATCAACACTAATGACCCAATCAGCATAAAAAAACCCTGTTATATCCATGTCAGTGGATGGCTTGATGTGCAAGCAATGATTGATGGTGCCTTGGAGATACCTCAAGATTCTTTTTATGCCTTGCTAGTGGTCGATGGTGGGTGAACTCATGTATTGACTGTGTTTATTTATATAAAAAGATATGTCAGGTATTGTGTGAGTTAAATATTGTAGCCCTCATATGGTTTGTTTGAACACAATTGGGTTTTTCAATTTCTCCCCCTCAATAGTGAATTGCCTACATGTTATCATCAGTGTTGGACATGGTGAGGCATTGTCCATCTTGACTTTCTTCAGCAAGTCACCAATGTATTTGAATTGTTTAAGGTACATTCCACTAGCATCTCTTTGTACATCTATGCCCATAAAGTAGTGTAAAAGACCCAAATCTTTGAGAGAGAAAACATTGTTAAGTTGTTTGATGAAAGCTTGAAAAAACTTGTTATTGCTACCTGTGACTATTATGTCATCTACATATATAAGAAGGAATGTGATATGATATTTACCTTTTAGAAGGAAAAGAGAGGAGTCACTCTTTGTGTTTTGGAAACCCCATATCAACAATGCAGTTTTGAGACTATCAAACCAAGCTCTTCGTGCATGCTTCATTCCATAAATTGCTTTAGATAGTTTTGTTATAGCTCAAGGGGATTTGAGTAGAGATTGAGTTCTTAGGGTTAAAGGAGTTTTTTTTCCCTTTTGATAAGCTTCATATATAATTTAATTTTTGTAACTATGCTTAGCCAGACCTCTAACTAGTTGATGTTTATTCAGTTTTGAAATTAATCTAAGATTTATTTGATCTAATCTTTTGTACCAAATTAGTTTCTCTTGATTTATTGACATAAGACTCTTAACTTCTTGTTTCTCTAGACTAAACAGATTTATCTTATAAATGTTGTTTTGCCTCAGATCTATAAAGAGTACAAATCTATCCTTCTAACTAATTGTTTTGTATGTTTTTTTAATTGAATATAATATCATAATTATTATCTTGCCTTTGAGCACATAGTGGAAAATCTCACATTTGTGAGGACTAGACGTAACCCATGTTTGGGTGAACCAGGATATATGCGTGTGTAATCTCTCTATCTATATCTCTATTTACTTTATGCTTAACAATCAGATTTTATATTGATAAAATTGATATTGCTGTTTTTTACTAACCAAGATCAATCTTCGTTATAACTAAGATCAATCTTGAGTTAAACTTTCAGGTTTAAACAGGAAATTTTTTAAAAAAGGGAAATTATAATTCAAACCCCCCTTCCTTATAATTGACATTGTTACTTCAATTGGCATCAGCACCAGTCTCTAAGGTTTAAACACCCAAAAAGTGTTAGAGCAAAAGATTTAGGAAGATAAATGTCAAAAGCTAAATACATAGCTAAAGGAGGGTCTTCAAACAGACCACCATACTTTGATGGCTCATATTATTACTTCTGGAAAGGCAAAATGCAATTGTTCCTAAAGTCACAAGATACA
>NW_027339997.1:0-5000 GCF_000331145.2 Cicer arietinum | reverse complement strand
ATTAGTTATTTAAATGACAGATTTTGAATATTTTAATTGTTAACAAATTTTAAATTGTAATAATTTATTTAAAAAATTTACTATATTATTTCTTTCAAATAAATAATTATTTATTATTAGTAACTTATTTTCTTATATAAGTATAAATTTTTTTGTCATCGTTGAAGTTATCAAATCTATGTAACCAGGTGTTGCATTTGACACCTTATGTCAATTGATCCTTTCATCTATATATATATATATATATACACTAAATACCACTTGTGATCCCTTAACTTAATTCTAGTTAATGTTTTAGTCCTTTATCTTTTTTTATCTCCCGATTTGATCCTTTATTTTAATTTTAAGTGACAATTTGATCTTTTATGTTTTAAAACGTCAACAATGTTATCATTTTTTTTACAAAAATTCAAAAATTGATCAAAATTTTTAAATAAAATCCATAAAATTAATTATATTTTGTAATATAAAATAAATTTAATCAAATTCGTAATTCAAATATTCAAATTAACTCATGTTTGTCATTCTTTATTTGATGTTGTTGGAGATGAAAATATGAGTCTATTTAAAGATTTAAGTTATGAATTTGATAAAATTACATTATATTGATGATGATAATTAGTTTTATGAGTTTTGTTTGAAATTTTTTATGAGTTTTTTGCATTTTTGCAAAAAATAAGGATAATATTGTTGACATTTAAAAACATAAAATATCAAAATGTCACTTAAAATTAAAATAAAGGACCAAATCAGAAAAAATAAATAACTAAATAAAAGACTAAAACGTTAATATGACCTAAATGTTAATCCAATAACTCAAATAAACTTATTGGATGCACAAGATTGGTTAAAAACCGTAAAAGACTAGAATAAGCATAGGGAGGACCAAAATGACCTAAATGTTAATAGAATGACACAAACACACGTATTGGATGCAAAAGATTGGTTAAAAACTCTAATTGGACTAGAATAAGCCTAGGGAGAACGAAAATGACCTAAACGTTAATCCAATGACACAAATGAACTTATTGGATGCACAAGATTGGTTAAAAATGCTAAATGGGTAAGAATAAGCTTAGGGAGTACGAAAATGGCCTTAATGTTAATCCAATGACACAAATACACCTATTGGATGCACAAGATAGGTTAAAAACCCTAATTGGACTAGAATAAGCATAGGGAGGACGAATATGACATAAATGTTAATCCAATTACTCAAATAAACTTATTGGATGCACAAGATTGGTTAAAAACCCTAAAAATACTAGAATACGCATAGGGAGGATGAAAATGACGTAAATGTTAATCGAATGACACAAACACATGTATTGGATGCAAAAGACTGGTTAAAAACTCTAATTGGACTAGAATAAGCCTAGGGAGAAGGAAAATGACCTAAACGTTAATCCAATGACACCAATGAACTTATTGGATGCACAAGATTGGTTAAAAACCCTAAATAGACTAGAATAAGTCTAGGGATGACGAAAAATGGCCTAAATGTTTATCCGATGACACAAACACATCTATTGGATGCATAGAATTGGTTAAAAACCCTAATTAGACTAGAATAAGCCTGGGGAAGACGAAAGACCTAAATGTTAATCCAACGACAAAATGAAAGTATTTGATGGACAACATTGGTTAAAAAACCTAATTGGACTAGAATAAGCCTATAAGGACAAAAAGACCTAAATGTTAATCCAATGACACAAATTAACTTATTAAATGCACAAGATTTGTTAAAATTCCTAAATGAACCAACAATTCACAATTTAACAGGGTGTAGTCTCTCACGGACAAACACATGTGCAGTCTCTCACAGACAAACACAATTCACCAAGAAACGTAAGTCGTAAACGTACCACCTATCACGGGTCAGTACTGTTTACCGAGGTGCCACCTATCACGGGTCAGCACAACTTACCCAACGTAAATCGTAAACGTACTGCCTATCACAGGCCCGTACCGTTTACCAAGGTGCCACCTATCGCGGGTCAGCACGATTTACCAAAATACACATAAGTAAACAAGACATTAAGAGATTCCCCATTCTTAATTCTTATTTAACTTAAACTAGGGCGTAGTCTCTCACGGACAAACCCCTGTGCAGTCTCTCACGGACAAACACAATTCACCAAGGAACGTAAGTCGTAAACGTACTTAAACGGTTTTCAAAACAAAATATTAAGTAACCGAGACATTAAGAGATTCCCCATTCTTAACGCCCAGTTAACTTAAACGATTTTCAAAAACAAATATTAAGTAACCGAGACATTAAGAGATTCCCCATTCTTAACGCCCAGTTAACTTAAACGATTTTTCTTTAAAACAAAATATTAAGTAACCGAGACATTAAGAGATTCCCCATTCTTAACGCCCAGTTTACTTAAACGGTTTTCAAAACAAAATATTAAGTAACCGAGACATTAAGAGATTCCCCATTCTTAACGCCCAGTTTACTTAAACGGTTTTCAAAACAAAATATTAAGTAACCGAGACATTAAGAGATTCCCCATTCTTAACGCCCAGTTAACTTAAACGATTTTTCTTTAAAACAAAATATTAAGTAACCGAGACATTAAGAGATTCCCCATTCTTAACGCCCAGTTAACTTAAACGATTTTTCTTTAAAACAAAATATTAAGTAACCGAGGCATTAAGAGGTTCCCCCTCCTTAACGTCCAGTTAACTTAAACGGTTTTCAAAACAAAATGTTAAGTAACCGAGACATTAAGAGATTCCCCATTCTTAACGCCCAGTTAACTTAGACGATTTTCAAAAACAAATATTAAGTAACTGAGACATTAAGAGATTCCCCATTCTTAACGCCTAGTTAACTTAAACGATTTTCAAAAACAAATATTAAGTAACTGAGACATTAAGAGATTCCCCATTCTTAACGCCTAGTTAACTTAAACGATTTTCAAAAACAAATATTAAGTAACCGAGACATTAAGAGATTCCCTATTCTTAACGCCCAGTTAACTTAAACGATTTTCAAAAACAAATATTAAGTAACCGAGACATTAAGAGATTCCCCATTCTTAACGCCCAGTTAACTTAAACGATTTTCAAAACAAACGCACATTAAGTAAACAAGACATTAAGAGATTCCCCATTCTTAATACTCATTTAACTTAATGGTTTTCAAATTCCACACAAAACAAACTCAAACAAATTCTCACATTCAATCCATAATTCACACCAAAACACATCAATCAACAAACATCAAGTATGAACACGCCAAATACGATGAACACACATCAACATAATAAATTTCATTTATTCAAAATCTTACATACATGAGGTAAATTCATTTTTCCCAAAACAATACTCCAATCATAACAAAATTTGTTTCCACACAACCACAGATAAGTCCCTAAATGCAAACTAAAAGTTTGGAAGGAGCCCTTACCTTCGCGTTAGCTCTAACGTGCGATTACGGCACCGTGAGTAAATCCGGTAAATTTTCCGCTCGCAACGCCGCTTCCAAAATTGGTCCACTAGCACCGTAGCACGGAGGTGAGCAACCTTCCCTTCTATCACTTCTTGAAACGACGTTTAGATCTAGGTGAAACGGGGAGGTTTGTGTTTGAAACCCTAATACCATTTTTCTTCGTTTTCGAATCAAAGAGGAAGAGTGGAGTTGAGGAATCCTTGTTCTATCACCCACCCATCCTTGGGTTTCTATTCTTGAAGTCAAAGAAAGAAAAAGGAAGCAAAACCAATGAAAGAAGAAAAGGGGAAGAAGAAGAAGAAGGAAGAAGAAGGAAAAATGTTATTTTCTCTCCTTTGTTTTTCTTTCTCTTGTTTTTCCTTTCGTTTCTTTTCTTTCTTTCCTTTTTATATCCTTTTCTTTTCCTTTTCTTTCCTTTTAATTTCCTTTCTTTCTATTTCCTTTTCTTTCTTTTCTATCTCATTTCTTTTTCCCTCCAACCAAATATATACATATATATATATATATATATATATATATATATATATATATATATATATATATATATATATATTAATTACTTTTAACAAATATCTCAAAATCTCTAGATATTTGTTAAATTCCCATTTCACCCGTAACACATTAAATTCTTCGTAAAAGATTCATCGCACTTAATTTAATTTATTTATCGACGAGTAATTCTAAACGACATCAAAATAACTTCTTGATCATATAAACTCCAAAATATTATTAACTTTGGCTAAAAAGCCTCCGTGCCAAAAAAACCAAAATACATAAAAATGCATAAAGTGTACTTTAAAATTATGGGTCTTACAATTTTCCCTTCAATCATGTAACATATACCAGATATAAGACAAATATCACACTTTTAATATAATTGTAGTAGAATATCATCATTATAATCTTCCATGCTCTACAACTAATAGTTATCTCAAACAAAGAAGAGACAATACACTAGCACATGACATTAGCAAGCTTAACAAATAAAAATAGAAAATAAAAGAAAAACAAAAAAAAATTCAAAATCAAAGCAAAAGTTTCATTGCAGAGCAAAATTTTTAAATTAAGTAAATAAATTAAATTCAATAGTGATATGCCAATCCCCAGCAACAACACCAAAAACTTGATAGTGTTTCAACAAGTGTACAGAATCGTTGAAAGTAATAATTAAAACGGCAATATTGAGTGTTGAACTCAAGGATTGCGTTTTACTATCGACTTATATTTAATTACTAAAATTCAACAAAAAGTTCCCAAATTGATTGAAATAATATTTAAAATTAACAACAGTAATAAAATTGATCATTTATAATAAGAAAAATGTCAGGGATGAGTTTCACTTGGAATCCAACCTTGGTGTCTAATTCGATCCTAGTTACTGAATTCCTTTATTGAATTATTACCCTAATGTCTTGGTGACAGAACCTTTAATTACAAAGTAACCCATAATTCCTTAGTGAATTTAAGATTAGAATTAAACATTATTGTACAAGAATTCTCTTTTTAAACTATTGTTTCTACAACTAGTTTAATTGGTTTC
>NW_027339996.1:30096-31000 GCF_000331145.2 Cicer arietinum | reverse complement strand
CGCCAAGCGTGATATTTGGCACAATCCTTCTTCACGTGTCCAGAACTCCTGCAGAAGAAGCAGTTGTTATCCTTAGTCTGCTTCTTTTGTTTTGGACCCTTAGCAGCAACTTTGTTCTTGGGCTCCTCAATTCTTTTCCTTTTGCCCTTGTCTTTAGAGATGCTAGTAAAGTGAGCACTTTCAGTCCTATCTTGCTTCAGCCTGTCCTCTTCTTGCACACATAATGAAATGAGCTCATTAAGAGTCCATTTCTCCTTTTGACAATTATAAGTCACCTTAAACTGACTGAATTGCGAAGGAAGAGACAGCGATACTAAATGAATGAGTAAGTCATCTGACAACTCAAGCTTTAGTCCTTTAAGCTTAGAAGCAATGTTGGACATCGTCATAATGTGCTCTCTTATATTTCCCTTGCCTTGATACTTCATGGAAATTAAATTCTGAAGCAAAGAACTTGTTTCAGCCTTATCACTTTTTACAAAGCGTTTTTCCATCTCAGCAAGGAAATTTTTTAGCTGTATCTATCTCATCCGAGACAGCACCTCTAAAGACTTCAAGAATGCCACGCTTTATGATCATAAGACTTATGCGATTTGAGCGATCCCATTTCTCATACTCTAATTTTTCTTCAGAAGAACTAGAGTCCTTAGGAGTAGAGGGTTGATCAATTCTTAATGCAAGGTCTAGATCCATGCAGCCAAGAACAATCAAAATGTTCTCTTTCCATTCCTTAAAATTTGTCCCATCAAGGACAGGAATAGAACTCAAATTTACAGATATGGAAGCAATCGATGCTGAAAATTAAATAAAGAACGAAACTTAGAAACTCACATTATAGGACAATAAATCAATAAATAAATAAATACATATGTTCAAATCATGGAATTTAACCCATCTCAAGATA
>NW_027339996.1:0-4460 GCF_000331145.2 Cicer arietinum | reverse complement strand
CTTATTCTAGTCAAATTTGGGTTTTTAACCAATCTTTTGCATCCGATAGGTGTGTTTGTGTCATTGGATGAACATTTAGGTCATTTTCGTCCTCCGTAGGCTTATTCTTGTCCAATTAGGGTTTTTAACCAATCCTTTGCATCCAATAGGTGTGTTTGTCTCATTGGATTAACATTTAGGTCATTTTTGTCCTCCCTAGGTTTATTCTAGTCAAATTAGGGTTTTTAACCAATCTTGTGCATCCAATAGGTGTGTTTGTGTCATTGGATGAAAATTTAGGTCATTTTCGTCCTCCCTAGGCTTATTCTTGTCCATTTAGCATCTTTAAACAATCTTGTGCATCCAATAGGTGTGTTTGTGTCATTGGATGAACATTTAGGTCATTTTCGTCCTCCCTAGGTTTATTCTAGTCCATATGGAGTTTTTAACCAATCTTGTGCATCCAATAAGTTCATTTGTGTCATTGGATTAACATTTAAGTCATTTTCGTCCTCCCTAGGTTTATTCTAGTCCATATGGAGTTTTTAACCAATCTTGTGCATCCAATAAGTTCATTTGTGTCATTGGATTAACATTTAAGTCATTTTCGTCCTCCCTAGGTTTATTCTAGTCCATATGGAGTTTTTAACCAATCTTGTGCATCCAATAAGTTCATTTGTGTCATTGGATTAACATTTAAGTCATTTTCGTCCTCCCTAGGTTTATTCTAGTCCATATGGAGTTTTTAACCAATCTTGTGCATCCAATAAGTTCATTTGTGTCATTGGATTAACATTTAAGTCATTTTCGTCCTCCCTAGGTTTATTCTAGTCCATATGGAGTTTTTAACCAATCTTGTGCATCCAATAAGTTCATTTGTGTCATTGGATTAACATTTAAGTCATTTTCGTCCTCCCTAGGTTTATTCTAGTCCATATGGAGTTTTTAACCAATCTTGTGCATCCAATAAGTTCATTTGTGTCATTGGATTAACATTTAAGTCATTTTCGTCCTCCCTAGGTTTATTCTAGTCCATATGGAGTTTTTAACCAATCTTGTGCATCCAATAAGTTCATTTGTGTCATTGGATTAACATTTAAGTCATTTTCGTCCTCCCTAGGTTTATTCTAGTCCATATGGAGTTTTTAACCAATCTTGTGCATCCAATAAGTTCATTTGTGTCATTGGATTAACATTTAAGTCATTTTCGTCCTCCCTAGGTTTATTCTAGTCCATATGGAGTTTTTAACCAATCTTGTGCATCCAATAAGTTCATTTGTGTCATTGGATTAACATTTAAGTCATTTTCGTCCTCCCTAGGTTTATTCTAGTCCATATGGAGTTTTTAACCAATCTTGTGCATCCAATAAGTTCATTTGTGTCATTGGATTAACATTTAAGTCATTTTCGTCCTCCCTAGGTTTATTCTAGTCCATATGGAGTTTTTAACCAATCTTGTGCATCCAATAAGTTCATTTGTGTCATTGGATTAACATTTAAGTCATTTTCGTCCTCCCTAGGTTTATTCTAGTCCATATGGAGTTTTTAACCAATCTTGTGCATCCAATAGGTGTGTTTGTGTAATTGGATGCACATTTAGGTCATTTTCGTCCTCCCTAGGCTTATTCTTGTCCAATTAGGGTTTTTTTACCAATCCTTTGCATCCAATAGGTGTGTTTGTCTCAATTGATTAATATTTAGGTCATTTTCGTCCTCCCTAGGTTTATTCCAGTCCAACTCGGGTTTTTTACCAATAGGTGTGTTTGTGTCATTCGAAGAACATTTTGGTCCTTTTCGTCCTCCCTAGGCTTATTCTTGTGCAATTAGCGTCTTTAACCAATCTTGTGCATCCAATAGGTGTGTTTGTGTCATTGGATGAACATTTAGGTCATTTTCTTCTTACCTAGGATTATTCTTGTCCAATTAGGGTTTTTAACCATTCTTGTGCATCCAATAAGTTCATTTGTGTCATTGGATAAACATTAAGGTCATTTTCGTCCTCCTTAGGTTTATTCTAGTCCAATTAGAGCATTTAACTAATCTTGTGCATCCAACAGGTGTGTTTGTTTCATTGGATGAACATTTAGGTCATTTTCTTCTTACCTAGGCTTATTCTTATCCAATTAGGGTTTTTAACCAATCTTGTGCATCCAATAGGTGTGTTTGTCTCATTGAATGAACATTTAGGTCAATTTCGTCCTCCCTAGGTTTATTCTGGTCCAATTAGGGTTTATAACCAATCTTGTGCATCCAATAAGTTCATTTGTGTCATTAGATTAACATTTATGTCATTTTATTCCTCGCTAGGCTTATTCTTTTTCAATTAGGGTTTTTAACCAATCTTGCGAAACCAATAGGTTGGTTTGTATCATTGGCTGAACATTTAGGTCATTTTCGTCCAACCTAGGCTTATTCTTGTCCAATTAGGGTTTTTTACCAATCCTTTGCATCCAATAGGTGTGTTTGTCTCATTGGATTAACATTTAGGTCATTTCTGTGCTCCCTAGGTTTATTCTAGTCCAACTAGGGTTTTTAACCAATCTTGTGCATCCAATAGGTGGGTTTGTATCATTGGATGAACATTTAGGTCATTTTCGTCCAGCCTAGGCTTATAATTATCCAATTAGGGTTTCTAACCAATCTTGTGAATCCAATAGGTGTGTTTGTGTCATTGGATGAACATTTAGTTTATTTTCGTCCTCCCTAGGCATATTCTTGCCCAATTAGGGTTTTTAACCAATCTTATGCATCCAATAAGTTCATTTGTGTCATTGGATTAACACTTAAGTCATTTGCGTCCTCCCAAAGCTTATTCTAGTCCATTTAGGGTTTTTAACCAATCTTGTGCATCCAATAGGTGTGTTTGAGTCATCGGATTTACATTTAGGTCATTCTTGTCCAATAAGGGATTTTAACCAATCTTTTGCATCCAATAGGTGTGTTTGTCTCATTGGAATAACATTTAGCTCATTTTCGTCTTCCCTAGGTTTATTCTAGTCCAATTAGGGTTTTTTACCAATCCTTTGCATCCAATAGGTGTGTTTGTCTCATTGGATTAACATTTAGGTTATTTTCGTCCTCCCTATGTTTATTCTAGTCCAATTAGGGTTTTTAACCAATCTTGTGCATCCAATAGTTGTGTTTGTGTCATTGGATGAACATTTAGGTCGTTTTCGTCCTCCCTAGGCTTATTCTTGTCCAATTAGTGTCTTTAACTAATCTTGTGCATCCAATTGGTGTCTTTGTGTCATTGGATGAACATTTAGGTCATTTTCTTCGTCCCGAGGATTTTTCTTGTCCAATTAGGGTTTTTAACCAATCTTGTGCATCCAATAAGTTCATTTGTGTCATTGGATGAACATTTAGGTCATTTTCGTCCTCCCTAGGCTTATTCTTGTCCAATTAGGGTTTTTAACCAATCTTATGCATCCAATAGGTGTGTTTGTGTCATTGGATGAACATTTAGGTCATATTCGTCCTCCCTAGGCTTATTCTTGTCCAATTAGGGTTTTTAACCAATCCTTTGCATCCAATAGGTGTGTTTGTCTCATTGGATTAACATTTAGGTTATTTTCGTCCTCCCTATGTTTATTCTAGTCCAATTAGGGTTTTTAACCAATCTTGTGCATCCAATAAGTTCATTTGTGTCATTGGATGAACATTTACGTCATTTTCGTCCTCCCTAGGCTTATTATTGTCCAATTAGGTTTTTAACCAATGTTGTGAATCCAGTAGGTGTGTTTGTGTCATTGGATGAACACTTAGGTCATTTTCGTCCACCCTAGGCTTATTCTTGTCCAATTAGGGTTTTTAACCAATCTTATGCATCCAATAGGTGTGTTTGTGTCATTGGATCAACATTTAGGTCATTTTCGTCCTCCTTAGGCTTATTCTTGTCCAATTAGGGTTTTTAACCAATCTTGTGCATCCAGTAGGTGTGTTTGTGTCATTGGATCAACAGTCAGGTTATTTTCTTCCTCCCGAGGATTTTCTTGTCCAATTAGGGTTTTTAACCAATCTTGTGCATCCAATAAGTTCATTTGTGTCATTGGATGAACATTTACGTCATTTTTGTCCTCCCTAGGCTTATTCTTGTCCAATTACGGTTTTTAACCAATCTTGTGCATCCAATAGGTGTGTTTGTGTCATTGGATGAACATTTAGGTCATTTTCGTCCTCCCTAGGCTTATTGTTGTCCAATTATGGTTTTTACCCAATCTTGTGCACCCAATAGGTGTGTTTCTGTCATTGGATGAACATTTAAGTCATTTTCGTCCTACCTAGGCTTATTCTTGTCTAATTATGGCTTTTAACCAATCTTGTGCATTTAATAGGTGTGTTTGTGTCATTAGATGAATATTTAGGTAATTTTCATCCTCCCTAGGCTTATTCTTGTCCAATTAGGGTTTTTAATCAATCTTGTGCATCCAATAGGTGTGTTTGTGTCATTGGATGAACATTTAGGTCATTTTCGTCCTCCC
>NW_027339995.1:11139-12000 GCF_000331145.2 Cicer arietinum | reverse complement strand
GCACAGTTTGCACTTTATGCCTCATATGCACTCGGTCTTTGGTACGCTTCTTGGCTAGTGAAACATGGAATCTCCGACTTCTCTAAAACAATCCAAGTTTTTATGGTTCTTATGGTCTCTGCCAATGGTGCTGCTGAGACTTTAACACTTGCTCCTGACTTCATCAAAGGAGGTAGAGCCATGAGATCAGTCTTTGATCTCCTGGACCGTCGTACTGAGATCGAACCAGATGATCAAGATGCTACTCCTGTACCTGACCGTCTTCGAGGTGAAGTTGAACTTAAACATGTGGATTTCTCTTATCCAACTAGACCAGATATGCCTGTTTTTCGTGACCTTAACCTTCGTATCCGAGCTGGCAAAACTCTTGCACTTGTTGGACCTAGTGGCTGTGGTAAAAGCTCAGTGATTGCACTTATACAAAGATTCTATGATCCAACATCAGGTAGAGTCATGATTGATGGAAAAGACATAAGAAAATATAACCTCAAATCCTTAAGAAGACACATCTCTGTTGTACCTCAAGAGCCATGTCTATTTGCTACTACCATTTATGAAAACATTGCATATGGCCATGACTCAGCAACAGAATCCGAGATAATCGAAGCCGCAACACTCGCCAATTGTCACAAATTCATATCTGCATTACCAGATGGATACAAAACATTTGTAGGGGAGAGAGGTGTTCAACTCTCCGGAGGACAAAAACAAAGAATAGCCGTGGCACGCGCTTTTGTCAGAAAAGCTGAACTTATGCTACTTGATGAGGCAACAAGTGCACTTGATGCTGAATCTGAGAGGTCTGTTCAAGAGGCTCTAGACCGCGCTTCGTCGGGAAAAACAACTATCATTGTTGCACAT
>NW_027339995.1:0-1139 GCF_000331145.2 Cicer arietinum | reverse complement strand
TTCTCCAAGATAGCCTTCTCCAACTTCTCAACATGTGGATGAAGACTCTTGTTCTCCAAAACGAACCAAGATAAAGAAGGACGCCTCAAAAATAAGAAAGGATATCACTATGAATTTTCACTGCTCTTCAAATTATCATTGATAAACAAGTTCGTCAAGATCGCGAGAACGCAATCTTAAGTGATTGGATGGACACTCAACTAGCTCCCAAGTTGGGACTTGAACCACTTTTTCCTAATCTGCCTCCTACCTTTCCTGATTTACCCATGCCCCCTATCTCTTCATCCTCTGATGTCTCCTCTCCATCTTTATCTTTTTGAAGTTGTTTTCACTATCGGTTCCTCCCACCACTTTTTGATACGACAAAGGAGGATAAGTAGAAATTATATTTAAAAAGTATTTTTGAACTCATTATTAGTTCTTTGTTGTACCCTTCTTTTTTTAGTTTGAACCTTATGTATGAACTCTCTTGATATTATTAATGAAGAAAAAATATTTTAGTTCAAAAATATCTGTTAATGAAGACAAAAATTAAGAGGGAGCTTTTTTAACAAATGCACTTTGTATTATAATCATATTTAAATTAAGATCAAAATTAAAATCAAGTAATATGTTTGTCATCATAAAAAATGGAGATATTGTTAAGACAAAATCCTAAATCTAGTGTTTTGAAGAAGAAAAAAAAGTTAATTAAACTCTAATCATGATTCTGACTACGTTGATGTTTAACTTGTGTTCTTGAGCGTTTTATTCAAAGATAGGTGATCAAATACATTCATACAACAATCAACAACTCATGCTTTTGGTATTCCAAAACACACTCACTTCAAAATCCAATTCTTCAAAGTCATCTTTGCTCTAAAATCCATTTTGAAAGAACATCTTAATTGGCTTCACCTTTTGATTCCGCAAAAAAAATCCATATCTTCCTTGTTTGGCATTAACAAATACCTTGCTTTTTCGGATATGGACCTTTACGGATCCTCTCTTCCTCAGACACAGACCATGTCAACCACTTTCCCTGTTGTTGGCTCAACTTTTGCCACACTTTAATCCTTCACCACTACAGTTGTTCCTTCTCCAAAACAACCTTCTCTAGCTTCTCAACACGTGGATGAAAACTCTCGTATTCCAAAACG
>NW_027339994.1:0-2000 GCF_000331145.2 Cicer arietinum | reverse complement strand
TTCTTCACCGCGTTATGTATCGTTGTTACCACTAAGCACTATTTCGAGTTGTTTGTTTCGGTGAGATCTCTTTTGCTTACCTTTTTACATCTTTTTACAGAGTTTCCTTACTCTTAATACTTTTTTGTTGTTATTTATGTTTTACAAAAAAATTATTGTTATATTTTGAATCTTAATTTGAATTATGTTCAAACATCAACTAATTTTAAATAAAGAATTTTAGTTTACCATATTTACAATATGGTCGATTAGCTAAACTTATGCATACGTTTCTTCATATTCATAATTGCTATTGTTTAATTTGAAAGTATATAATTTATTTCAATTATTCTAATAAGTTAAATATTTTTATTGAAATACCATAACTATTATTTATTTCAAATATTTAATAATTCAATTTATGTAGATATACATATAAAATTTATATATTATAAAATAAATATTTGAAACTATATTACGAGTTGTAAATAATTTATTTTATTGGTTTGTTATGTTTGTTGGATTGTCTTTGTGGGCTATTAAAGACAAGGATTTGCGAAGGCGAGACACATATTCAATAAGTTATTTGAGTTTGCTGTTGTCATGAAGTTCTCTATCTCACAACAAGAAAACAAGGAATTTGTGAGGGTCAAAAGCCCTCATAAAGGGCAAATAGCAGCCACAAAGGGGTTATTTGTGGCGGCCTAAGACAACCACAAATAAGCTGGTCACAAACTTTTGTGAGGGCTTTTGCAGCCACAGTTTGTAAAACACGTTGGCATTTGTGAGGGCTTTTGCAGCCACAAAAGACTGCCTTTGTGAGGGCCTTTGCAGCCACAAAAGTCTGCCTTTGTGAGGGCATAGGCCGCCACAAAGGACATACTGATTTTAAAAAATTCAGCATTTGTGAGGGCTCAGGCCGCCACAAAATCCCTCCTTTGTGAGGGTTTAGGCCGCCACAAAGTACCTCCAGATTAAAAAATAAATATTTTGTGAGGGCTTAGGCCGCCACAAAATATTACGTATATTAAAAAATTAATTTTTTTAAATTCAAAATTAATTATGTATTATAATTTTATATATAATAAATTAATATAAATTTAAATTTAAAATTTAAATTTAAATTGTAATTAAATTAAAATTATAATTAAATTATAATTATAATTAAATTTAAAATATAATATCATTATAAATTAAATTTAATATATAATAAACTAATCTAAATATAATTAAAAATTAAAATAAAATATTTAAATTATAATTATAATTAAAGATTAATTTAAATTACAAATAAAACAAAATTAAAATTAAATTTAAATTTAAATAAAATTAAAATTAAAATTAAATATTAAAATTTAAATAAATATTATATATAAAAATATAATATTAATAATAATTAAAGTAATTACCACAAAATCAAATAAAACATGCATTCCAAAATTAACAAATAATGTCTTACAAACCCAAAATTTATAAATAATGAATTACAAACCCAAAATTAAACACACAATAATTAACTCGGACAACATAATTAATATGTGTTCATACAACCCAAAAATAAATTATGAAATTATTCAAATGACATCAATCCTCATAATAATTACTCTGATCAGCTCCACTCACACCATCATTATTTCCTGCCATGTTACCCGACGAAAGAAATTCCTCAAAAGTATTATTAATTTGTGTTGGAGGAGACATCGTGGTTTGAAATTGAATTTCATCTTCAATGGCACCACCATTAGTCGAATGAGGAGCCCTAGCTGGTTGAGGTTGATTTAAATCTGGTATGAACAAATATTAAAAAGATGTTGCATCTAATTAATCTTTAATAAAATATTTATTTGTATTTTTTATGAAATTTGATTTGTATTTATGAAATAAATTATTTTTAAAATCATAAAAAAAGAAACTAAATGGGTTGAGCTCCCAAACAAATAGGTTTTTATTTTATTTTTATGGGAGGCTCAAATTAAATTAAGTTTAAGATAAAAATAAAAAAAATAAAAACTTAAGAAAGG
>NW_027339993.1:1170-2396 GCF_000331145.2 Cicer arietinum | reverse complement strand
TTCAAATGCATAAATAACCTTTCCACTTAGCATGCACATTAAAAGGGTTTTCCATATGCTAAAAGTTCATATAACACTTGCCAAATAAAAATGAAGTCAAAATAAAGTTCTCAATCCATCAAGTAATACATAACCAATCAAGACATTGATAAATCAATAAGCAATCTGTTATCTAACTCAAAATAAGAATTTCTACTAAGCCAATCGATTTCCAAATCGATTTCCTGAAGGTTTTTAGTGAAATTTGAATTCAGGGCTTAATTCAATCGATTAGGCAATCAATTGACAGCATAGCTCATCCCCTGACTTAGTGCCAATCGATTTCCAAATCGATTTTTTGTCAGTTTTGCTGAATTCCTGCATGGCCAAATCGATTGGGAAATCGATTTTATAAATAGTTGAGCCCCTGTAACTTTCCAAATCGATTGGGAAATCGATTTTATAAATAGTTGAGCCCCTGTAACTTTCCAAATCGATTGGGAAATCGATTTTATAAATAGTTGAGCCCCTGTAACTTTCCAAATCGATTGGGAAATCGATTTTATAAATAGTTGAGCCCCTGTAACTTTCCAAATCGATTGGGAAATCGATTTTATAAATAGTTGAGCCCCTGTAACTTCCCAAATCGATTGGGAAATCGATTTCCCTGCTTATCCTTCCAAAAATACATAAACTAATTCAATCACATTCATACACAACTCCAAATCTTAACACTTAGCAATTCCCACACAATCACCACGACAAATTGGGTTTCGAAATAGTTTTACAATCCATCACACTTACACACGATAATCAATACATAACACATAGCAATTCCAACACAATTACCACGACATCTTGAGTTTCGAAATAGTTTACAATCAGTCACACTTACACACAAAATCAATACATAACACTCAATCATAACTTGATTCAAACACGACTCGTGCGCAAGCACCCTAATGCGATGCGTATATGCCAAAATGCATGGACTCGGAATTCCAAACCAAAACCCTCCTCGAAGGGCCGTAAATCATAATTGTACCGCCTATCGCAGGCCAAAGTACCAATTACCGAGGTGCCACCTATCACGGGTCAGCACGATTTACTAAAAAGCGTAAATCATAAACGTACCACCTATCATGGGTCAGTACTGTTTACCGAGGTGCCACCTATCACGAGTCAGCACGATTTACTAAACGAAAAAACGTAAATCGTAAACGTACCGCCTATCACAGGCCAAAGTA
>NW_027339993.1:0-426 GCF_000331145.2 Cicer arietinum | reverse complement strand
TCGCAACGTCGCCTCCAAGTTGGTTCCCTAGCACCGTAGCGTGGTAGTGATCAACTTTCCCTTCTATCTCTTCGCGAAACGAAGCTTAGATCTAGATGAAACGGGGAGGTTTTTGTGTTTAACGGTTTTTGAAATCCCTAACACCGTTTTTCTTCGTTTTCGAAACAACGAGGAAGTATGAAGCTGAGAAATCCTTGTCTTCTCACCCACCAAGCCTTGGGTTTCTATTCTTGAGCAAAAGGAAGCAACAAAAATGAAAATGGAAGAAGGAGGAGGAAGGGGGTCTTTCTTTCTAACGCGAGGCAGGGAGAGGAAGATGGAAAATCTTGTTTTCTTTCCTTTCTCTTTCTTTCATTTCTTTCATTTCTTTTTCTTTTCTTCCTTTTTCCTTCTTTCCTTTTTATATCCTTTCCTTTTCCTTTTCCT
>NW_027339992.1:0-1220 GCF_000331145.2 Cicer arietinum | reverse complement strand
TGCATTACATGGCTATAGAACCTCTGTTCGTACCTCAACAGGGGCAACTCCTTTCTCATTGGTATATGGAATGGAAGCGGTACTTCCCATTGAAGTTGAAATTCCCTCGATCAGAGTCTTGATGAAAACAAAACTGGAAGAGGCTGAGTGGGTTCAATCACGATTTGACCAATTAAATCTCATAGAAGAAAAAAGAATGATAGCTCTATGTCACAGCCAGCTATATCAAAAAAGACATAAAAAGGCATACGAGAAAAAAGTTCGTCCTCGAGAGTTTCAAGAAGGGGACTTGGTGTTAAAGAAAATATTGCCCATAAAAAAGGATTTTCGTGGAAAGTGGACCCCGAATTACGAAGGACCATATGTTGTGAAAAAAGCTTTTTATGGAGGAGCTCTAATACTCGCATAAATGGATGGAGATGACCTTCCACTTCCAGCAAATTCAGATGCAGTCAAAAAATATTATGCTTAAAAACGGTGATGAGCTCGCTAGGTTGAAAACCTGAAAAGGCGACCTAGGCAAAAATTAGAGCATCTCGATGGATTGGAAATTTGGAAGGGTAGTCCATGCAAAAGTTAGGGATAAAAAAAATCAAGCACTTCAAACTGGGGCAATTATTATTCTCGGAAGCTGATTATTAGGATTCCTAAATTACAAGAAGGACTAGTGTTTGTTATGTCTCTCTAGGCAAAAATTAGAGCATCCCGATGGATTGGAAACTTGGAAGAGTAGTCCATGCAAAAGTTAGGGATAAAAAAAATCAAGCACTTCAAACTGGGGCAATTATTATTCTCGGAAGCTGATTATTAGGATTCCTAAATTACAAGAAGGACTAGTGTTTGTTATGTCTCTACTTAAATTAAACATACTCGTCCCCACATTGTAACCCCTGCCTCAATTGTTTTGCTTTTAATGCAACGAATGTACATTTTTCAATATTGTCATTCGATGTTGTACGTTACACTATTTATATACCAATCCAGTTTCATTATTGAGTGTTCTATTGTTTCAAATTTTGTTTTATAATAATAAATGTTGGAATTTGAAATATGTAAAAATATAAAAATATTTTAAACATTTTGACACTTGAAAATATACACGGGAACTCGTTTGATTCTCAAGATATATGAGTGTGTGAAGAATAATAAGGAGGGTAGTCATTTTAAACAATGGATTTTTGCTTCACTTCGAAAAAGCGATCATTCGGTGGATACGAAGA
>NW_027339991.1:11151-12000 GCF_000331145.2 Cicer arietinum | reverse complement strand
CTAATGATAGGGCTTCCCATCTATATCAAGAATGATCTTGGGTTATTGTAGAGGTAAACAATCAAATTAAACGAGAAGTCCCTATTTTGAATGGTTATTTGACAAAGTAAACATGCATAATTTACTGTCAAAGTCTTAGCAGTAAAGCAGACACGGACAACTTCAAAAGATTTACATAATCCATAGCAATGAAGGAATGGGTTGCCCCTGAATCAGAAAGTGTAGTTAGGGGGTTACCTGTAATCGCACAGTCATATTGAATCAGATCGCTAGATAAATTTCCAACTTCAGCGTCGACGCAATAAACATGTCCTCTAGCAGTAGGAAGAGTAATCCTAGCTACATTCACCATTGGTTCCACCTTCGGAGCCTTGCAATTCCTTGCAAAGTGCCCTGGTTTATGGAAATTGTAGCAAGTAGTACTGTTAAAGGTACAAGCATAAGCATAATGTCCCTCTTCTCCACATCGGAAACATCGTATAACTTGTCCCATTTTCCTCCCAAAGTCTTGGTTCCCTGGGTTATCCAGTCCCCCGTTGTTATCACGTGGTTGATTATAATGTTTGGCAACTTGTTTTCCCTTGTTCTGATACTTCACCCGACTAGGTATTCCTGAGTTAAAATTCCCTCCTCGGCTAGCTCTCTTATTCTTCATATCCTCAACTTCTCTACATTTTTCCACAAGAAATTGGAAACGTTGAATTCCCAAGGGTAAGACAAAGTCTTGAATCTCACACTTTAGTCCGTCTTGGAAACGATGACACAAGAACGGCTCATCAATCTCTGCACGGAAAAATCTGAAATGCCTTGATAGTGATTCAAACTTAGCAGCATATTCGCCCACGGTCA
>NW_027339991.1:0-1151 GCF_000331145.2 Cicer arietinum | reverse complement strand
ATCTCAATGAACTTGATTTAACTATAAATTCTTATTTTAATTCCAAAAACTTACTAATACTAAGGTTTTCATATAAAAAGTTATTTGTAATTACATAACTAAAATATAAATTACAACTCTTAATTTCCGGTATCACCTATCAGAGTGGGGTTTCTCCGAAACTTGAACTTCACGATTCATTAACTTGTAATAAATGCGATTTCGCAAACGCAAGGCCAGACCAGCCAAACACAAACAACGAATGAGGTGAGTTTTGAAATCATGTTAATAGTATAATATAAGTAAGAAGAATACACAAACAATCACAATACACCGTATCACAATACAAACATTCTTCAAGGAAAAACATCACATTATAAAGTTGAAACCACTCAAGTAAAATCAATGCATTTCACTATAACATCAAATCATCTAAGAGAAATTATTATCACACACGATAACTATTAATCACAACAAAACAATCACAAGAAAATGCATTGTAATGCATGAGCTTAGATTCTGCTTCACAATGTGGTACCATTCTAACTCTGAAGTACTTGGTTAGGAGGCTTGATACTATGCCACCATCTCGATGGACGGACAATTCAAATTGGCCCTGTCATTATAGATCTCCTCAACTCAACCTGAGATACATATACGCGACAGTCGATGTAAACGTGTGTTACATGGTAGCTCCTGACATTTGGAGTGCTACCTCCAAGTCACCTAGGAATTCCTCACCCGAATACCTCAAAGGTATAACAATCTTGTCTTAAGGGTCAACAACAGACCGCTATGATCAGGCTCATTTAGTTGTACTTCCCCAAAATCACTAGGTTTGTCAGACCCTACGTATATGATGACAAAATAATCTCCCCTTCACAAATTCTCAATATTTATTTTCTCCCCTCTTTGGCCTATGATACTCCATTAAGACCGTCATCTCAAACACAAATTAGAATCACCATTATTTCATCATCTATGGGATTACTTCCATATTCTCATCACACATTTATATAATCACAATCATTAATCACACATCATCATAATCAGATAAACTCATCACATATTTATAGCATCACTATCATCAATCATACCACATCACATAAACTTATCACAAATTTATAACATAACAATTATTAATCATACATCATCTTCATCACATAAAATTA
>NW_027339990.1:10538-11000 GCF_000331145.2 Cicer arietinum | reverse complement strand
TGCTACATCGTTATATTAAAAAAAATATTAAAAAATATAAAAAATTATATACATAAATAAAAAATAAATAATATTTAATGAAATTAAATATCACCAAAATATATATGAATTAACACACTATTATACTCACAACAATTTACTTCATCACTTTTAAAAATAGTAAAGATCTTAACCACAAATCATTCTCATAAAATTTTAATCACCTTTCAAAATAAATAATATGAATCATTTATTTTTATTTATAAGAATAAAATTCAATATATCATATTTCACCAACAAAAAAAAAAATCAATCTATTATATGTGATCTTTCACATTTTAATCAATAATTTATAAACCCAAAAAAATTAAAAGTGACATCCATCAAATATTTATAAAATTATAATTTAATTAAAATAATAAAAAAAATTCAACAATAACCATAAACAAAATAATCTTTGGTAGTTTTGAAAAGGCAAGTTTA
>NW_027339990.1:0-538 GCF_000331145.2 Cicer arietinum | reverse complement strand
ATCCTTTAGCTGGATTGTGTCTGGTTCAATCACATGAGATGGATCTGCGAGATATTTCCTCAATTGTGACAGATGAAACACGTCATGGATATTGGACAGTATCAGAGGCAATGCAATCCGATTAGCAACAGGCCCAATTCGTGCAGAAATCTGGTATGGTCCAATGAATTTCGGAGTCAACTTCTTCGATTTCAAGGCTCTACCTACTCCAGTAGTAGGGGTGACTCTCAGAAATACATGGTCACCCTGTTCGAATTCTAAAAGTCTGCGACGCTTGTCCGCGTAACTCTTCTGACGATCTTGTGAAGTCTTCATTTTCTCCTTGATCTTCTTCACCTTAGTTGTAGTCTGTTGCACCATTTCTGGTCCGACAATCATATTTTCACCGTTCTTATACCAACACAAGGGCGTTTGACACTTGCGCCCATATAAAGCCTCATATGGTGCCATTCCAATACTTGCGTGGAAACTATTGTTGTAAGTGAACTCAATCAACGGAAGTACATCATCCCAGCTTCCCCTATCATCTAATACACAT
>NW_027339989.1:18962-31000 GCF_000331145.2 Cicer arietinum | reverse complement strand
AAGACTTTTATGCCTCGATTTCGTAATCGATTGCAGATGTTATGTTCAAAGCAATCGATTTCGTAATCAATTTATTAAGTCTTCATAATCGATTAACAAATACTCAGAATCGATTTGGCCACAAGCTCAGAGTTCACTGTGATTTCCAAAAGTTCTTTCAATCGATTTGCCAATCGATTGTGTTTAAGTCAGTGACTCAGCTATTTTGATGTTAATCGACGTGCCAATCGATTTGTATGTATTTGTCTGAAAAGATCTTACCTGGTGTTTAGTTCAATCGATTTCCCAATCGATTGCAACCAAACTTAACTTGATTGAAATTTTACACAATAGATTGTCTAATCGATTGTTTTTGTCACAGGGAAAGTTATTTTGCAAATGATATTTAACCAATCGATTTGCCAATCGATTACCCTCAAAACTGGGGTGTCACTGTGACTTGTACAATCGATTTCCCAATCGATTTATTTCAATCAGGTTTACTTTGTGAAATGTATAATCGATTTGTCAATCGATTAGCCTGTAAAGCAGGGTGCTACTGACTTGTGCATTTTCCATTTCTAATTTAGTTAGTCGATTTCCCAATCGATTATACCAACACAAACAGTTTTGTTTCCTTACACCCTTGTTATGAAATCGATTTTCCAATCGATTTACTTCAGTCAAAAATCAACTTTTGTTGATTTCTTGTGTTCCAAGTGTGTAGGATTTGATTGTTGTTCCTGAAATCTTGCTCAATTCAAATATTAGATTTATCATGTGGTGTATGAACATTTTATGTTTGTTAATTATGTCAAAATTAGGATTCAAAGGACTAAAGTCCAACAATAATATTGTAAAATCCTTAAAATAAAACCTTACAACTGAAAATTGCTTAGTAATCAAAATATTCAAATCTGGGCATTTAATAACTAATCCCGAAATTAAATACAATGTAGATATTATGTCTACTTATTCTTTATCTACTAACATAATCTAAGAAAATTACTCTTCTTAAGGGAGTTATCACTTCTCAACTCTCAACGTCTCCAATTGTCTCAATCTCTGAAAACAACACTTTAATAAGATGCTAAATCCCAGTAGTACACACAATTTTAAAACAAGTATTGTTCTCAGTCGCGTTCTTCCAAAAATATTCTTTAGAAACATACATGCTATAACTAGCATTCTTCTATAATAACCAATTACTTTCAATAATTAATAAAAAATCATAAATTATATTAACGATAATTCACATATGTAATAATCAAATAAATCCACTACACACATTTATTTTTTTGAAAATAAATCAATCCATTCAATGACGTCTCATCATTTTATGAAGATATACTACTTCCACGAAGTGAGTATTATCTCATCATGTGGAGCACCATCTCATCCAGGGGGCGAAGGGTACAAGACCCATCCATGTGGAGTTTAAAACTCATGTATATGTGAGGTACAAGACTCATCCTTGTGGAGTTTAAACCTCGTCTCATTGTGGAGTTTAAAACTCATCTATATGTGGGGTAGAAGACCCATCCGTGTGGAGTTTAAACTTAATCTCATTGTGGAGTTTAAAACTCATCTATATGTTGGGTACAAGACGCGTCTATATGGAGCACATAGCTCATCCGAGTAAATAATTGTGTGGTACAAGACCCATTCATATGGAGCATAAGCTCTTCTCCATCACATACCATAAAATAATTTATTTTTCAAAAATCATCTTCATAAAATCATATTTACAATATAATATTTTATTTGAATATATAATACCAACAATATAATATTTCATTTACAATATAATATTGCCCCACTAAACTCATGGGTGTTACAAATAAAATGAATACATATTGAATTCATTTAGGATGAACTGTTTGTTTGATTTTGTTTGACTCCTTAATAATATATAATTATATAACAAAAGGTTGTTTTGTTTGATATTATCTATTTCACAAAAACCTTTAACAAACATCCTATTATTATTTATAAGTCTCTAAAAAACAAAACAACTTACTAATATTACCTTATTTTAGCAAATTGGTTATTGATAACAATTAGAGTATTAATAACAACAATAATAATAATAATATAATCACAAATCTATATATTACAATATTTCAAAATTTGAAATTCTAATTATTTTTAGTCATTTGATTTAGGATGTTACACAAACACATTCTGCATTCAACATATATAATATCGTTAGAAACTGTCCTTACCTCGACGACGTTTTATTACACAAGCAACTAATGCTACATCAGCATAACTTATCTGATGATTCCTCTACCTCGAACCAATCAATCGACTAAATCAATACAAGTTTCTACAACAACACCCAAATCAACCCTATGTTCAATCACCATCCAAATCAATTAGAGTTTGACTTTCTCTTAGGTTTTCTTACCTAATTAGGTTCTCTAACCTCAAAAAAGCTTTGATTTAGGTACTTTTGAGAAAGCAATTTTCAAATCATTTTATAAACACTTATGATAAAATTTGAAAATCTCCAAATTATTTTTCAAAATTATTGAAGTTCAACTCAAATCTTTTTCATTAACAAGTTTGGACAAAAATATTTTCGTAACATAAAACTCTTACACAACGCTTCTCATAAATATTTTTCTCAAATAACACAACTTTAAAATATCATCCTTTGACATAAAAGGGACTATTTTCAAATTATCACACACATAAATCTTTTAAACTTTCAACATTTTAAAGTTCTTGAAGATTAGGGCTTTCCCAAATTCTCAACTTGATGACCTTTAAAATTTACTTTCTTATAACCTAAACAAATTAGGCTTTATCCTTTTGCAATCACAATTTACTTAAACATTTTAGTCTTTACCACTTCCTAAAACTATTCTAGAATTTCCAAATTCCTTTTAGCAAACTAATCATTTGATCATGGACAATTTATATTTTCACCTCAATTTTACTAACATTTTAAAAATCCTAAAATTTCAAACAACAAATTAAATACTCTTTAGGTTTTCAACTCTATTTAATACCAAGATCACAACCTTTTTGTACACAAGAAATTTTTTGAAATCACAAACCTCTTTTTGAATCGGCCAACATTGGTTAGAGAGAAGAAAAGTTTCTTTTAAAAAATTTCTTTCATCGTTAGTTCTAAATTCACATTTTAGAACTTTTTCAACAATCAAAAACACAAAAACTTAAAGATCAAAATCTCCAACATAAATTTATTTTTCGAGCAAAAACTCAAAATGTTTCAATTTTTTTTTTCTCTTAGATCTACTATCAAAAGTCATGGATCTATCATATTTGAGAAGGAAAAATCATTCTAGTATAAAACCAATTTTTTTTGTGAAACTCTAAAATTTTCTAAAATAAAATTTTCTTATAGATCATTTAATATAACAAGTAAATCTACAACATTAACAAAATAAAAAGAACATTTTAACATGGTTCATATTTTAAAAAACTTAAAATGTTCAAAATCAAAGCTTTCTTTTAGATCAATTTTTAGAACCAATGGATCTAAAACATTAACAAAGAAGCAAACTTTCAAACATTTTTTTTTTGAGGTATTGATTCATTAAGTTCATTAAAATATTAATATTCTAGAAAAATATCTAGATATTTGTGACTTTAAGTCACCTCATCTTGTTAGGTCTTCAAGTTCGTTCACGTTCATGGATAAATTTCCTGGTAACACAAATTTATAAGTTTATAAATTTCCATTAACAAATTTATAATTAAAACTTTTCAAAATTTCACAAATAATTTTTAGCCGATGAATTTTTTCATTAGCTTAGAAAAATATAATGAGATCAAATTCTCATTACAATCAATATATCAAGCTCCTGTATAAATTTTGGTGGCATTAGGAATTCGTTAAAATTTAAACAGCGGGTATATCTTGCGCGTTTTTTTTAAAATAAGTAGAAAAATATTTTTGAAATTTCGACAATGCCAAGATATTTAAATCGTCATTTAACATGAAGGAAAACACCCGAACAAATTTTATAGATCAAACACAATTGCAAGTCAAACACAGTTACAACAAATTTTACAAATAAATAGACAATGTAGAAAGTAAACAGACGAAAAATAGACAACAGAAGACACAAATAGACAGTAAATTCTAATTCTTACTATCAACAAATTACGAGTCTTAAACTTAGGTACCCAGAGATATCCATGCGGGTATGGACCTGTATACGACTATTTACTTTCAAACTACAAGGACAAATATTTATAGTACCCTATCCATAGTCTATCCATTGTCCACTACGCCAAAAATGACATTTTATAGCGCGCCTTTTACAACGCTTATTAAATAGAAACGTTGTTGTAAATATATTTTAAAAATAATGGAGGATATAACAACGCTTATTTGACAAGCGCTGTGAAAAAAGCGCTGTTGTAGGGTCATATAGCGCTTGCGTATAATGTTTACAAGGCTTTTACAGTGCTTGTTCACAAGCGCTGTAAAATGAAGCGCTCTCACATAACGTTTTACAGCGCTTTAAAAACAAGCGCTGTAAAATATAGCGCTTCCACCTGATGTTACATAGCTTTTACAACGCTTTTTGGACAAGCGCTGTAAAAGACTTGCACTTTCAAATAATTAAATGACCTATTAGAGCGCTTTTTTTACAAGCGATGTAAAACACATGCACTTTCATATAATTAAATGACCTATTAGAGCACTTTTGTTACAAGCGCTGTAAAAGCCTTATAAAAATCATTTACTTTAAATAAATAAAAACAAATTTACAAACCCTCATCTCCTATACTCTGGGAACCCTCTTCTCCTCTACGTACTGTGCGACCATCTACTGCTCCTCTTTTATAAAAAATTGGATACATTGTCTCAGGTACTGTATTTATTAATTTGTTGTTGTCACGAAAACTAATAAATTGTTACACAATAAATCATATAAAATATTTTCTTTTTTGAAATTTGTTGATCTGTTCTGTTTTGAAATCTTTTTGTTTTGAAATTGTTACATAATGGTTGATGTTATTAGTAGCTTATTATTTTTGTAACTGCATTTATATAGGTCATATAATACGGACCGGAAATAGATGTCTGCCAATCGATTGTCAAAAGAGTATGAAAATGGAGTGAAGGAGTTTGTTGAGTTTGCAGTGAAGAATGCAAAAGATCCAAATAGAGTCGTTTGTCCTTGTTTAAAATGTTGTTTTGGAAAATGCGTTAGAGAAGATGAATTGGAAGGACATTTACTATGGAATGGAATTGACATGGCATGCAGATGAAATAATTAGAGATGGAAAGTTTCGACACCCTGCAGATTCCCCACAATGGGCAAAAATTGATCACGAGTATCTTGAATTTGGGATAGAGTCAAGAAATCTAAGATTTGCACTTTCTACTGATGGAATGAATCCACATGGTCTTCAAAGCATCTCACACAGCACGTGGCCTGTGATTTTGTTGATTTATAACCTACCTCCATGGTTATGTATGAAGCGTAAGTTTATGATGTTGTCTCTGTTAATTTCTGGACCCAAACAACCGGGGAATGATATCGACATATACTTGACTCCTTTAATTGAAGATTTAAAAAATTATGTGGGAGACAGGTGTGGAAGTTTATGATGGGTATAGGAAAGAATGTTTCAATTTGAAGGCTATGCTGTTCGGCACAATTAATGATTTTCCAGCATATGGTAATTTATCAGGATATAGAATTAAAGGTCAGTGTGCATGTCCTATATGTGAAGAGAGTACAAATTGGATGCGGTTGAAACATTGTAAGAAGAATGTATTTCTTGGACATCGTAGATTTTTACCTTATAGTCTTCAGTATCGTGGGTGGAGAAATGCATTCAATGGAAAATCAGAGGAAGGTAAAGCTCCTTTAGCACCGACTGGATATCAAATACTTGAAAAAGTACAAGGTTTGACCAATAAATTTGGCAAACCTTTTGCGGGAGAGCTGGTGAAAACTGGGTGGAAGAAAAAGTCAATTTTCTTTGAATTGCCATATTGGAAGTCATTGTATGTAAGACATTTCCTCGATGTGATGCATATTGAGAAAAATGTATTTGAAAGTGTTATTGGTACGTTACTCAATGTTCCAGGAAAGTCTAAAGATGGCGTCAATGCAAGATTGGACTTGGTCGATATGGGAATAAGAAATGAACTGGCTCCAGTAAAGAAAGGAAATCGCACATATCTACCTCCAGCCGCTCATACTCTATCTAGAAAGGAAAAAATTGTTTTATGTAAATTTCTACACGAAGTTAAAGTTCCAGAAGGATACTCTTCAAACATAAATTTGGTTTGTATGAAAAACCTCAAGTTAGAAGGTTTGAAGACCCATGATTGTCATATTCTAATGGAGCATTTGCTACCAATAGGTATACGTTCCATTTTACCTGAAAAAGTTCGACGAGCCTTAACTAGATTATGTTTCTTCTTCAGGGAAATTTGTAGTAAAGTGATGGATCCTCAGAAATTACCGATATTGCAGAGGGAAATTGTTGTTACTTTGTGTGAGCTTGAAATGTATTTCCACCCTCGTTTTTTGATATAATGGTTCACCTTACTGTTCATCTGGTTAAGGAGACCCAACTTTGTGGGCCAGCTTATATGAGATGGATGTATCCGATAGAACGAAATATGAAAATATTAAAAGGGTACGTAAAAAGTAGAAGTCGACCAGAAAGTTGTATTGCTGAACGATACATTGTTGAAGAAGCTGCTGAATTTTGTATTGAATATCTGTCTAATGTTGAATCCATATGGATTCCCATGTCTCGTCATTCGGGAAGAATATTAGGATAAGGGATAATTGGAAGGAGAATAATGACTATATCAAGGACAGAATGGGAGCAGCCATAATTGTATGTTCTGCACAATGATGATGAGGTTCAACCGTATGTTAACAATACACATGGATCAGTTATCTCGTTTGAACATGAATTGGAATCAAAATTGGATAACTCGAGAGCACAATCGACGTTTTATAACATGGTTAAATAATCACATAAAGTCAAAGTTTGATATAGACCCCAGATCAATTTCATAGAGATTGAGGTGGCTAGCAAATGGTCTGAGTTTACATGTCTTTTCTTACACTGGTTATGTTATTAACGGCTACACATTTTATACCAAAAAACAAGATGATCAGACCACTATGCAAAATAGCGGTGTCACTCTCGTAGCTGAAGCGATGCATGTCTCAAGTGCAAAAGACAAAAATCCAATATATGCAAATCTATTATATTTTGGGGTTATCGAGCGCATATGGGAGTTAGACTACACAATGTTTAGTGTTCCCATATTTGGTTGCAAGTGGGTCGATAATAATAATGGCGTTCGGATTGATGAGTCAGGGTTCTTGCTTGTCGATTTTAATAGTGTGGGATACGAAGACGAGCCTTTTATTTTAGCGTCGCAAGCTCAACAAGTGTTTTATGTCACTGATCCTGCTGATGATAAATGGTTTGTTGTCCTATCGACCAATAAAATAAGTGATGATAACAATAATGATGAAGATGTTGGTAATGATCTTTTATTTGCAACATCACAACCACATGAAATTGATTCAACTGATGATGGTTTATATTTTAGAGATGATCATGATCAGGGAATTTGGATTAATCCATCGTTTCTTATCGTTAAGAATGGACAAACAAATGTGAATCCCACCAGGAAAAGAAGAAGGGCATCTTAATGTACATGTTTAATTGTTTTATATAAGCCATGTAATTTGAACTGAGTTTATGTAATTTATTGGTTTAAACATGTTTAATTGTTTTATATAAGCAACCATGTATTTGATTTTCTGCTTATATTTAGCTTGATCTTAGTGTTTTATACTAAGTTCATGTAATTTAATATAAACTAGTAATTTACATGAACGAAATTGAATATAAACTAGTCATTTACATGAACTGAACTGAACTGAACTGAATAGAGAGATTCTCTGTTGCTCAGTTGTTTGAACATGTTTAATTGTTTTATATAAGCAACCATGTATTTGATTTTCTGCTTATATTTAGCTTGATCTTAGTGTTTTATACTAAGTTCATGTAATTTAATATAAACTAGTAATTTACATGAACTGAACTGAATATAAACTAGTCATTTACATGAACTGAACTGAACTGAAAAAAAATCCAAATATAGGTAATTTACATGAACTAAACTGAATATAAGCTAAGGAGGTCACAAAGCTTTGTTTTATACCAAGTTAAAAGGTCCTTTTAAAAAAACAATCATATAACATAAGAAAACAAAGAGGTCTTTTACAACGCTTATAGAATAAGCGCTGTAAAAGAGCCATTGAAAAATAAAATAAGGAGGCCTTTTAGAGCGCTTATTTGAAAAAGCGTTGTAAAAGGCCTTTAAAAAACACAGTCATATAACATAAGAAAACAAAGAGGTCTTTTACAGCGCTTATTCTACAAGCGATGTAAACGTGCCTTTTAAAAATAAAATAAGGAGGCCTTTTAGAGCGCTTGTTTGAAAAATCGTTGTAAAAGGCCTTTAAAAAACACAATCATATAACATAAGAAAACAAAGAGGTCTTTTACAACGCTTATTCTACAAGCGTTGTAAACGAGCCTTTTAAAAATAAAATAAGGAGGCCTTTTAGAGCGCTTATTTGAAAAAGCGTTGTAAAAGGCTTAGGTCTTTAAGAGTGTGTTTACAACAAGCGCTTTAAAAGGTTAGCTCTTTTAGAGCGTTTTTCCAACAAGAGCTGTAAAAGGCTTCTAAAAAAGCGCTTTAATAGGGTTTTATATATAACAGTAAACCGCTTCAATTTCCTATTCATTACGTAAACTTCACTATCATCTCTTCTACATCGTTCTTCTCTTCCTTTGCGAACCCTATCATCTCTTCCATTACGAACCATATTTCCACGATCATCTCTCTCATTTCGAACCTTATTTCCATCCACGATCATCTCTACCATTACAAACCATCTCTTTTCATTGAAATGTGTAACCCTCATTACGTATTTCTTCGAACCATACTTCAGTTTCTGCAAATTGTATTTCTGCACATTTCTCCTACAAACCCTATGTATTTCGTCTACGTATTTCATCTCACTATTCAGGTATTGATGTTATTAATTTTTTGTTATCACTAAAATGCATGTTGAACTTATACTAATACGTACTTAGACTACTGCATGTTGAACTTGTTGAAGTTATACTGAACTGCATGTTGAACTTGTTGTAGATAAATGGATTCTAACAAGGCTTTGGATTGTCAAAATGAGGAAGTTGTCAACACCAAGACTTACGAAAATGAAGTCAAACGCGGTGCAACCATAATGCAAAAGGTCATAAAAGCAAAGAGCAGTGGGATAAAATTTGAGGTATACTATACTCTGTTTGCTGTTTATTTTTTATCTTATTTGAAAGCATGTACTTACTATATAAGTTTATTAGGTTGGATGGAATGAGAGTGGTCAGCCAATTGACCCGAACAGCTCCATGTTTGTAAGTTACATTGGGGTTGTTGTTCGTCAAAATATCTCCATTACAATCGATGACTGGAGAGATAAGGCGTTGAAGGATGCGAAAGATATATTGTGGAATGATATACAGGTAACTTTTTTGATCCACTCTTTTGTCATTTATAATTTTTTCCATTGAAATACTTTACTCAAACTATATCTTTATTTCCTTTGCAGACTGCTTTTGTTCTTGATGAGGTGAGAAAGAATTACGTCTTGAGAGTTGCCGGGAAAATACACCGGGGTTTTAGATCTCACCTCTCAAATTTCTATCTAAAAGATAGTGAGGGAAATATGAATGCATAAGCTCCAAGAATATATAAACATTATATATCAAATGAAGAATGGAGTGCATTTGTATCAAAACGTTCCGACCCCGCGTTTGTAGTAAGTGATTAATTTATTAGCATTTGTGTTTTATTATTCATATTCATAGCGTATTTTAAACTTTTACACGATTGTTATTTTTTTATATAGAATATAAGTACGGCAAATTGCGAGAGGGCAAGAAATCTGACGCACCCATACAAAAAATCACGTATGAGATATGCACGTCTAGAGCAAAAATTTGTAAGTAATTAAACATCACTTTTATATAATGAAGGAATTTGTATTATAAACTATAGCTTCTAACTAATATTTTGTTTATGATCTTAACGAATAGCGACAAGACACCCAATTCGATCAACCGTTGGGTCGTCATATATTGTGGAAGGAAGCTCGTGTAAATAAGGACAGAGTGGTTGATAACGAAAATGTTCAAAAAATAATAGAACTTTGTGTAAGTATATTATCACTTTAATATTTTTTTAATATTGTATTTTATCACTTTAATATTATCACTTTAATATTTTTTAATATTGTATTTTAAAAATGATATTGAACTTATCTTTTTAATCCTACATGTATTTTAGGAGAATATCGAACAAAGTTCAGAAAATAAAGAGGGCAACAAAGCTAGTTGCAGGGACATTCTGGGTAAAGTGTTTAATGTTCCTGAATATTCCGGTCGCGTGAGGGGGAAAGGATTTGGCATAACTCCTAAAAGCTATTTTTCACAAGAGAAGCGCCAAAATCCATCCAATGAGAAAGTATTAGAGAAGCTCAAACTCCTACCAGAGCAAGTGGCACTCTTGGTGAAGACGAATAAAGACAAGCAACTCTCGGATCAGCTCCAAATGGAGAGTGAAAACGCGAGTTGCAACATTGGTCTCAAAACTCTTCCCGATGTAATTAATTACTTACTTATGTAATTACTTATGTAATTACTTATGTATTAACCATACTTATGTATTAACCATTGATTTAGGGTGTCACTCCATGCGTTATGTACTTATCCTCCCCTACTCATCGGAAGGTCGGAAAGGGAACATTGTACAATACTTCGGGAGAAGTATTGCACAACACAGCGATCCCTGTGGGCCATGTCAAAGTATCACTTGTCATTGCTTTGGAACCAAATGCACCGTTGCCTATACCGGACAACAATGCAAATATGAGGTTTTTGGGCGAAGCAGTTGGTAGTTACGTGGCATGGACCACACATCTTGTTGCCCTTGATAAGCTATGTTTAATTAATTGAAATGTATGTTTAATTGATATGTATATTTAATTGCTGATTTTTTTCCGCTGCTAACTTTAATTTCATATTTATATTTAGATTTTGAAAAAGCATAAAGGGAATGATAAAAAGATTCCCAAAAACGAGTCAATTACATCGCCCGAAAAGGTTTGTCACATTTATTCCCTAAGGTTTGTCATTTTTTCAGATTCAATAAACTAACATTTAACCTCATTTTTTCAGATTCAGTCAAATAAACCACCCACACAACAAAATAAAGCCGGAAAACCTCAAAAATTGGAGGGTAATAAAGCTGACAAACTAAAAAAGCTGGAAGGTAACAAAGCTGCCAAAGTTGCAGCTAAAAAAATGGATCGGGGAAAATCAGTCACTGCTACTCCTAAAATAAGTCAGCCATGCCTTGCTAAATACGGGGCGTGTCTTGACATCCAAGTAAAAAGGAATATGGGCAGCAATGACGATTCACGCATCATAACCATGAATAAAGCTATATTCGGAGATGAGTATGAAGAATTTCTTGAAAAGGAGCACATATACGAACTTCTCAACCATACGAAGCTGAGTGCTACTGTCATCAGCTTGTACATAAGGTAAAAAAACTACTTTTAATTGCATTTATTGGTAATTAATTAAATTTAATGATAATTAATCTAAGTTGAAATTTTCATTGAAGGTTTTTGTATGAGAAGTTGGAGTGCTTGCGCAGATTGTCAAATAGATATTTATTCTTGTCTCCGCATAAGCTTTCGATGTGTAAACTCGATCCAGTGAATGTAAAAAAATACATTGTTGATATGTTATTAGGAAATATAGAGAAGGATAAGTTGTTCTTTGCACTATATAATTCAGGGTACGTAATTATATATTATTTATTTATATCTTTTTTAATTTATGAGATCTTATATTTATTAGTTGTGTAAACAAAATTGCCAACCAAATTTTTGTTGTTGTAGGGCACATTGGGTGCTATTTGCAATCAATACGACCTATGAAGTTATATG
>NW_027339989.1:15984-18507 GCF_000331145.2 Cicer arietinum | reverse complement strand
TGAAACCAATGCCAAAACGACCGTGTGAAAAGTGACTATATTTTATATCTTTTTTAATTTATGAGATCTTATATTTATTAGTTGTGTAAACAAAATTGCCAACCAAATTTTTGTTGTTGTAGGGCACATTGGGTGCTATTTGCAATCAATACGACCTATGAAGTTATATGCTATTTAGATCCCTTGCACGACAATTACAACAATCACTCTGATATAAAGACTATGTTCGACACGTAAGTAATGTGTTTGTTAATGTATAAATAATGTGTTTGTTAATGCTATAATAATCACATTTATTTATTCGATAGTGCTATACAAGTTTTTCGAGCTCAAAGAGGTGCTACATTGTCGAAGCAAAAGTCTAATAACATCACATGGATTCCAATAAAGGTTTGAAATGTATGCCTTTAAATTTTCATTTACAAATATATGCCTTTAAATTTTCATTTACAAATATATGCCTTTACAATCAATGCACAAATATTTTATTGACTTATATGTTTTATTTTATAGTGCCCTCGTCAAACGAACAACATCGACTGTGGATACTATGTATTGAGATTCATGAAGGAGATTGTTGATAGGAATCAAACTATTATCCCAGAAACGGTACGGTATTTTCATTATTTGATTTTCATATATAAATTATGTATATATTTGATTCTAACTTATTTATGTTCAATTTTTATATTGCACAGTACTTTGACAATTCCAGTCCAACATACTCTGAGAAAGATCTAATTGAATTAAAGGAAGACTGATGCCAGTATGTGCTTGAAATGAAAATTATTTGATTTTTTGGGAAATAGCATGCTGCAAGGGGTCTGAATATTATATGGTAGCTAGTTTTGTTCTGTATAATAATGTTAGTTATATGAATAGGGCACAATATCTGAATATGTATATGAATATGTGTTGTTGTACAATATGTAAATTGTATATGTAGTTAAGTTATATATGTATCTGAATATGTTCTATTGTTGTGTAAATTAAGTTATAAAGTTAAGTTATATAGTTCTGTTGTTGTATACTGATTGTGTGAACTGATTCTGAATATGTATCTGTTGTTGTTTACAACGTTTTTAAATTAAAAAAAATGCAACTTTTACAACGCTTATTTGAAAAAGAGCCATAAAATGTGCGTTATAATGCATATATTGAGTTCACATTTTACAACGCTTATTTGAAAAAGCGCTGTAAAATATGCATTATAATGCACATTTTACAGCGCTTTTTAAAAAAAGTGTTGTAAAATGTGCATAACAAGTGCACGCAATATATCTGCATATTTTACAGCGCTTTTTTATTTTAAAAAGCGTTGTTGTATCTTTTTATAGCGCTCGATTCTACAGCCCTAACACTTAACATTTATAACACAATTAATACAACATCATGGGTTTCAAAATGGTATTGCAATCCAACATGTTATCACCAAATTCCAAAACATAACACTTAACATTTATAACACAATTAATACAACATCATGGGTTTCAAAATGGTATTGCAATCCAACATGTTATCACCAAATTCCAAAACATAACACTTAACATTTATAACACAATTAATACAACATCATGGGTTTTGAAATGGTATTGCAAGCAAACATGTTATCACCAAATTCCAAAACATAACACTTAACATTTTTAACACAATTAATACAACATCATGGGTTTCAAAATGGTATTGCAATCCAACATGTTATCACCAAATTCCAAAACATAACACTTAACATTTATAACACCATTAATACAACATCATGGGATTAAAATTGGTATTGCAATCCAACATGTTATCACCAAATTCCAAAACATCACACTTAACATTTTTAACACAATTAATACAACATCATGGGTTTTGAAATGGTATTGCAAGCAAACATGTTATCACCGAATTCCAAAACATAACACTCATAACACAATTAATACACATGCCAAGTGAACCAACAATTCACAATTTAACAGGGTGTAGTCTCTCACGGACAAACACCTGTGCAGTCTCTCACGGACAAACACAATTCCCTCAGGAACGTAAGTCGTAAACGTACTACCTATCACGGGTCCGTACTGTTTACCGAGGTGCCACCTATCCCGGGTCTGCACAACTTACCAAACACAATTCCCTCAGGAACGTAAGTCGTAAACGTACTACCTATCACGGGTCCGTACTGTTTACCGAGGTGCCACCTATCCCGGGTCTGCACAACTTACCAAACACAATTCCCTCAGGAACGTAAGTCGTAAACGTACTACCTATCACGGGTCCGTACTGTTTACCGAGGTGCCACCTATCCCGGGTCTGCACAACTTACCAAACGTAAATCGTAAACGTACTGCCTATCACGGGCCCGTACCGTTTACCAAGGTGCCACCTATCACGGGTCTGCACGATTTACCAAAACATACATAAGTAAACGAGACATTAAGAGATTCCCCTTTCTTAATTCTCATCTAACTTAAACCAGGGCATAGTCTCTCACGGACAAACCCCTGTGCAGTCTCTCACGGACAAACACAATTCCCTCAG
>NW_027339989.1:1180-5984 GCF_000331145.2 Cicer arietinum | reverse complement strand
GCAGTACCACCCTGGGAAGGCCAATGTAGTGGCTGATGCGTTGAGTAGAAGAAGTGTATCGGTATCTTCAATAATTATGGTTAGACAACAAGAGTTGTGGGAAGCTTTTAGAGACCTGCACTTGAACGTAGAGTATGCACCGGGAATTTTGAAATTCGAAATGATTAAGATCTCGAGTGGACTACTTGAGGACATTGCAAATTCTCAAGATGACGTCTTAATTCAAGAGAAGAGGAATCTAATAGTGCAAGGGAAGACGATCGTTTCGGTAAATGAGTGTTGAGAATGGGGAATCTCTTAATGTCCCGGTTACTTAACGATCGTTTTTGAAAATCGTTTCGGTAAATGAGTGTTGAGAATGGGGAATCTCTTAATGTCCCGGTTACTTAACGATCGTTTTTGAAAATCGTTTCGGTAAATGAGTGTTGAGAATGGGGAATCTCTTAATGTCCCGGTTACTTAACGATCGTTTTTGAAAATCGTTTCGGTAAATGAGTGTTGAGAATGGGGAATCTCTTAATGTCCCGGTTACTTAACGATCGTTTTTGAAAATCGTTTCGGTAAATGAGTGTTGAGAATGGGGAATCTCTTAATGTCCCGGTTACTTAACGATCGTTTTTGAAAATCGTTTCGGTAAATGAGTGTTGAGAATGGGGAATCTCTTAATGTCCCGGTTACTTAACGATCGTTTTTGAAAATCGTTTCGGTAAATGAGTGTTGAGAATGGGGAATCTCTTAATGTCCCGGTTACTTAACGATCGTTTTTGAAAATCGTTTCGGTAAATGAGTGTTGAGAATGGGGAATCTCTTAATGTCCCGGTTACTTAACGATCGTTTTTGAAAATCGTTTCGGTAAATGAGTGTTGAGAATGGGGAATCTCTTAATGTCCCGGTTACTTAACGATCGTTTTTGAAAATCGTTTCGGTAAATGAGTGTTGAGAATGGGGAATCTCTTAATGTCCCGGTTACTTAACGATCGTTTTTGAAAATCGTTTCGGTAAATGAGTGTTGAGAATGGGGAATCTCTTAATGTCCCGGTTACTTAACGATCGTTTTTGAAAATCGTTTCGGTAAATGAGTGTTGAGAATGGGGAATCTCTTAATGTCCCGGTTACTTAACGATCGTTTTTGAAAATCGTTTCGGTAAATGAGTGTTGAGAATGGGGAATCTCTTAATGTCCCGGTTACTTAACGATCGTTTTTGAAAATCGTTTCGGTAAATGAGTGTTGAGAATGGGGAATCTCTTAATGTCCCGGTTACTTAACGATCGTTTTTGAAAATCGTTTCGGTAAATGAGTGTTGAGAATGGGGAATCTCTTAATGTCCCGGTTACTTAACGATCGTTTTTGAAAATCGTTTCGGTAAATGAGTGTTGAGAATGGGGAATCTCTTAATGTCCCGGTTACTTAACGATCGTTTTTGAAAATCGTTTCGGTAAATGAGTGTTGAGAATGGGGAATCTCTTAATGTCCCGGTTACTTAACGATCGTTTTTGAAAATCGTTTCGGTAAATGAGTGTTGAGAATGGGGAATCTCTTAATGTCCCGGTTACTTAACGATCGTTTTTGAAAATCGTTTCGGTAAATGAGTGTTGAGAATGGGGAATCTCTTAATGTCCCGGTTACTTAACGATCGTTTTTGAAAATCGTTCCGGTAAATCAGTATTAAGAATGGGGAATCTCTTAATGACTTATTTATTTAATGTCGTTTTGAAAACCGTGCAGACCCGTGATAGGTGGCACCTCGATAAACGGTACGGGCCCGTGATAGGCAGTACGTTTATGGTTTTCGCTTTTTGTAAATCGTGCAGACCCGTGATAGGTGGCACCTCGATAAACGGTACGGGCCCGTGATAGGCAGTACGTTTATGGTTTTCGCTTTTTGTAAATCGTGCAGACCCGTGATAGGTGGCACCTCGATAAACGGTACGGGCCCGTGATAGGCAGTACGTTTATGGTTTTCGCTTTTTTGTAAATTGTGCAGACCCGTGATAGGTGGCACCTCGGTAAACGATACGGGCCCGTGATAGGCAGTACGTTTATGGTTTTCGCTTTTTTGTAAATTGTGCAGACCCGTGATAGGTGGCACCTCGATAAACGGTACGGGCCCGTGATAGGCAGTACGTTTATGGTTTTCGCTTTTTTGTAAATTGTGCAGACCCGTGATAGGTGGCACCTCGATAAACGGTACGGGCCCGTGATAGGCAGTACGTTTATGGTTTTCGCTTTTTTGTAAATTGTGCAGACCCGTGATAGGTGGCACCTCGGTAAACGATACGGGCCCGTGATAGGCAGTACGTTTATGGTTTTCGCTTTTTTGTAAATTGTGCAGACCCGTGATAGGTGGCACCTCGATAAACGGTACGGGCCCGTGATAGGCAGTACGTTTATGGTTTTCGCTTTTTTGTAAATTGTGCAGACCCGTGATAGGTGGCACCTCGATAAACGGTACGGGCCCGTGATAGGCAGTACGTTTATGGTTTTCGCTTTTTTGTAAATTGTGCAGACCCGTGATAGGTGGCACCTCGATAAACGGTACGGGCCCGTGATAGGCAGTACGTTTATGGTTTTCGCTTTTTTGTAAATTGTGCAGACCCGTGATAGGTGGCACCTCGATAAACGGTACGGGCCCGTGATAGGCAGTACGTTTATGGTTTTCGCTTTTTTGTAAATTGTGCAGACCCGTGATAGGTGGCACCTCGATAAACGGTACGGGCCCGTGATAGGCAGTACGTTTATGGTTTTCGCTTTTTTGTAAATTGTGCAGACCCGTGATAGGTGGCACCTCGATAAACGGTACGGGCCCGTGATAGGCAGTACGTTTATGGTTTTCGCTTTTTTGTAAATTGTGCAGACCCGTGATAGGTGGCACCTCGATAAACGGTACGGGCCCGTGATAGGCAGTACGTTTATGGTTTTCGCTTTTTTGTAAATTGTGCAGACCCGTGATAGGTGGCACCTCGATAAACGGTACGGGCCCGTGATAGGCAGTACGTTTATGGTTTACGCTTTTTAGTAAATCGTGCAGACCCGTGATAGGTGGCACCTCGATAAACGGTACGGGCCCGTGATAGGCAGTACGTTTATGGTTTACGCTTTTTAGTAAATCGTGCAGACCCGTGATAGGTGGCACCTTGGTAAACGATACGGGCCCGTGATAGGCAGTACGTTTATGGTTTACGCTTTTTAGTAAATCGTGCAGACCCGTGATAGGTGGCACCTTGGTAAACGATACGGGCCCGTGATAGGCAGTACGTTTATGGTTTACGCTTTTTAGTAAATCGTGCAGACCCGTGATAGGTGGCACCTTGGTAATTGGTACTTTGGCCTGCGATAGGCGGTACGATTATGATTTACGGCCCTTCGAGGAGGGTTTTGGTTTGGAATTCCGAGTCCATGCATTTTGGCATATACGCATTGCATTAGGGTGCTTGGCACGCGAGTCGTGGTTGATTTGAGTTTTATGATTGAGTGATTTGAATTTGAGTCGTTGTGGTAATTGCGTTGAAAATGCTAAGTGTTATGTGTTGATTATTGTGTGTAAGTATGATGGTTATCGAGATCCCAATTGCCGTGGTAATCGCGTAGGAATTGCTAAGTGTTAGGTTGTGAACTTGATTAGGAATGACTTGAGTTCATGCATGAATTTTTGGAAAAACGATCAGGGAAATCGATTTCCCAATCGATTGGATAGTAAACAGGGACTTGGCCAAATGGACAAAATCGATTAGCCAATCGATTTTGTAATCAGTTTTCGAAAATCATTTACGAAATCGATTGCCCAATCGATTGGGCCTAAGTCAGGGACTCATCCATATTCGACCAAATCGATTTGGAAATCGATTGGCCCTTAAGTCAGGGGCTCAGCTATCCTGTCAATCGATTGCCCAATCGATTGAATCAAGCCAGAGTTCAAAATTTCACTAAAAACCTTGAGGAAATCGATTTGGAAATCGATTGGTATTAAGTCAGGGGCTCAGTTATCCTGTCAATCGATTGCCAAATCGATTGATTCAGCCCAGGATTCTGTTTTCATTAAAAACCTTCACCCCAATCGATTTCCCAATCGATTGGCTCAGTGAAAATCCTCAGTTTGAGTTAGATGATTGATTACTCATTAACTTATCCATGTCTTGATTTGTTATGTGTTAATTAGGAGATTGAGAACTTCATTTTACTTTCATTTTTAATTGGCAAAGTATTGTATGAACTTTTCGCTTATTGAAAATCCTGTTAAGGTGCATGCTTAGTTGAAAAGTTATTTTGAGCATTTAAAAACTTAATTGCTATGTGTTAACTGTTATTTTTTTTGGTTGGTGACCCTTTACAATTATTGTGGAAATCTGGGCTTTGCCCTCAGATGAGAGTTAGGACGGTCCTACCGGTTCGTACCCTACGGACGGGAATGGAGATGGGAACGCTTGACTACAGTTACGTTAGGAGGTGGAGATCACTCAGGGTGTATAGCTTTTTGGTAGGATGATCAGATTAGGATGATGTATAGGGACTAGGTGTCCTTCTTTTTGGATTGGAGTATTTTTAGTTTGGAAAACTGTACTTATACTAATATTGTCAGTTTGACATCTTATTTGAATGGGTTCCATGTACCATTTGTTGTTGTGTAAATGGTTTGGATTTATAATTGGAGAAACTTTTCCGCTGCTTGTAAATTATAATGACTCAATTATTTATCCAAAGGCATTTCCTGATTTAATTCTTTGTTCGTTTTTAATTACTTTTGGAAAAAAAAATAATATATACCCTCGCTTTGAAAAACGGGGTGTTACATTGTGGTATCAGAGC
>NW_027339989.1:0-1087 GCF_000331145.2 Cicer arietinum | reverse complement strand
ATAGACGCATAAGTGTGAATTTTGGGTGATGTCTGGATAAACATAAAGAGTTAAGGCTTGATGTATTGAACTACATGTTACTATTAAATGGAATTGAAATTACATAGTAAGAGAATACTTAGAGATTGTAACAATGTAAGCTTTGAGAGTCTATTAAAGGATGGAAGTTTTTGGAGATTTTGAGGATCAAATTTTATAATCCTATTAAATGATAGAAAGTGAAAAAGAAGAGATGCAATGAATGATTTATGATTTAGTTGTTGGTCTTGGGAAATCAAGCGTTGAGATTTAAAATGAGTGTTTTAGTGACTAGATGAACAATGAAAGGTATGTGGGTCTTTGAGATATTTTACTGCAAAATTTATGAGGATGAAGTTATAGATAATTATTTCTTAGGAAATGCTTATAATGAACGTTTGAGAAATAATTCTTTAGGACGTTTGATTGTTAGGACTCTTTCAGTTTGTATCTCGGTGAAGGTTGAGAAGGAATAAGAATCCAGCGAGTGAACCAAATATTGGAAAATGTGCCAATAAATTTGTTGGAGCAGCACATAGAGATGTAGCTTATGACAACTAAAGATTCAGGAAAGGAATTATCTCACCTATAATTCAAACATTATTATCATAAAGGTATGCCAATGATATAAAGGCATTACTTGAGTGCGTGTCATGGGGGTTGTTATTGTGTTCGTCAATCAAAGGAGTTAAATGTTTGTTTGATAGAAACAATTGAACATGAAATGGAAAAGTTTGGTGGAAATTAGTGATGCTTGATTTATTGAAATCACTATAATGAAGATGTATCAAGGTTCAAGGTAGAAATATACGGTTTGTATAAATGGAAAAATGATGGAGTGAATACAATGTGTTTGACATGTTGTAATGAAAATATAATCATCGACCTGCAAAGAAAGGATGGGGCGAAGTTGAGAAGCATCAGAATGAATGTTGGCAGTGGATGTAGGAACATTATTTTCGGGTTTGTCCAGAATTGCGAAGTGTGTAGGAAATTGATTAGCAAAGCGTTAATTGGAGGTGTTAGGCATGAGACCAGTGTAGGTCTTAATCAGTGAATGGAATTCAGG
>NW_027339988.1:0-11276 GCF_000331145.2 Cicer arietinum | reverse complement strand
CTAGGCTTATTCTAGTCCAATTAGGGTTTTTAACCAATCTTGGGCATCCAAAACATGTGTTTGGGTCATTGGATGAACATTTAGGTCATTTTCGTCCTACCAAGGTTTATTCTTGCCCAATTAGGGTTTTTAACCAATCTTGTGCATCCCAGAGGTGTGTTTTTATCATTGGATTAACATTTAGGTCATTTTCGTCCTCCCTAGAGTTATTCTGGCCCAACTAAGGTTTTTAACCAATCTTGTGCATCCAATTATTGTGTTTGTGGCATTGTATTCACATTTAGGTCATTTTTGTCCTCCCTATGCTTATTCTAGTCCAATTAGGGTTTTTAACTAATCTTGTGCAACCAATAGGTGTGTTTGTGTCATCGGATTCACATTTAGGTCATTTTCGTCCTCCATAGGCTTATTCTTGTCCAGTTAGGGTTTTTAAGCAAATCTTGGGCATCCAAAACGTGTGTTTGTTTCATCGGATGAACATTTAGGTCATTTTCGTCCTCCCTACGCTTATTCTAGTCCAATTAGGGTTTTCAACCAAACTTGTGCATCCAATAGGTCTGTTTGTGTCGTTGGATTCACATTTAGGTCATTTTCGTCCTCCCTTTGTTTATTCTAGTTCAATTAGGGTTTTTAAACAATCTTGTGCATCCCATAGGGGTGTTTGTGTCCTTGGATGAACATTTAGGTCATTTTCGTCCTCCCTAAGGTTATTCTAGTCCAATTAGGGTTTTTAACCAATCTTGTGCATCCAATACGTGTGTTTGTGTCATTGGATGAACATTTAGGTCACTTTCGTCCTCCCTAGGCTTATTCTTGTCCAATTAGGGTTTTTAACGACTGTTGTGCATCCAATAGGTGTGTTTTTGTCATTGGATTATCATTTAGGTCATTTTCGTCCTCCCTAGAGTTATTGTTGCCCAACTAAGGTTTTTATCCAATCTTGTGCATCCAATAGGTGTGTTTGTGTCATTGGATGAACATCTCGGTCATTTTCGTCCTTCCTAGGCTTATTCTTGTCCAATTAGGGTTTTTAACCAAACTTGTGCATCCAATAGGTGTGTTTGTGTCATTGGATGAACATTTATGTCATTTTCGTCCTCCCTAGGCTTATTCATGTCCAATTAGGGTTTTTAACAAATCTTGTGCATCCAATAGGTGTGTTTGTGTCATTCGTTGAACATTTCGGTCATTTTCGTCCTCCTTAGGCTTATTCTTGTCTAATTATGGTTTTTAACCAATCTTGTGCATCCAATAGGTGTGTTTGAGTCATTGGATTCACATTTAGGTCATTTTCGTCCTCCATATGCTTAAAGTTAAATCGGTATTGAGAACGGGGAATCTCTTAATGACTTATTTAATTAATGTTGTTTGAAAGTCGTTTCGGTAAATGAGTATTAAGAATGGGGAATCTCTTAATATGACTGTTTGCTTAACGTTTTGTTTTGAAAATCATTAAGTTAAATCGGTATTAAGAACGGGGAATCTCTTAATGACTTATTTAATTAATGTTGTTTGAAAGTCGTTTCGGTAAATGAGTATTAAGAATGGGGAATCTCTTAATATGACTGTTTGCTTAACGTTTTGTTTTGAAAATCATTAAGTTAAATCGGTATTAAGAACGGGGAATCTCTTAATGACTTATTTAATTAATGTTGTTTGAAAGTCGTTTCGGTAAATGAGTATTAAGAATGGGGAATCTCTTAATATGACTGTTTGCTTAACGTTTTGTTTTGAAAATCATTAAGTTAAATCGGTATTGAGAACGGGGAATCTCTTAATGACTTATTTAATTAATGTTGTTTGAAAGTCGTTTCGGTAAATGAGTATTAAGAATGGGGAATCTCTTAATATGACTGTTTGCTTAACGTTTTGTTTTGAAAATCATTAAGTTAAATCGGTATTGAGAACGGGGAATCTCTTAATGACTTATTTAATTAATGTTGTTTGAAAGTCGTTTCGGTAAATGAGTATTAAGAATGGGGAATCTCTTAATATGACTGTTTGCTTAACGTTTTGTTTTGAAAATCATTAAGTTAAATCGGTATTGAGAACGGGGAATCTCTTAATGACTTATTTAATTAATGTTGTTTGAAAGTCGTTTCGGTAAATGAGTATTAAGAATGGGGAATCTCTTAATATGACTGTTTGCTTAACGTTTTGTTTTGAAAATCATTAAGTTAAATCGGTATTAAGAACGGGGAATCTCTTAATGACTTATTTAATTAATGTTGTTTGAAAGTCGTTTCGGTAAATGAGTATTAAGAATGGGGAATCTCTTAATATGACTGTTTGCTTAACGTTTTGTTTTGAAAATCATTAAGTTAAATCGGTATTAAGAACGGGGAATCTCTTAATGACTTATTTAATTAATGTTGTTTGAAAGTCGTTTCGGTAAATGAGTATTAAGAATGGGGAATCTCTTAATATGACTGTTTGCTTAACGTTTTGTTTTGAAAATCATTAAGTTAAATCGGTATTGAGAACGGGGAATCTCTTAATGACTTATTTAATTAATGTTGTTTGAAAGTCGTTTCGGTAAATGAGTATTAAGAATGGGGAATCTCTTAATATGACTGTTTGCTTAACGTTTTGTTTTGAAAATCATTAAGTTAAATCGGTATTGAGAACGGGGAATCTCTTAATGACTTATTTAATTAATGTTGTTTGAAAGTCGTTTCGGTAAATGAGTATTAAGAATGGGGAATCTCTTAATATGACTGTTTGCTTAACGTTTTGTTTTGAAAATCATTAAGTTAAATCGGTATTGAGAACGGGGAATCTCTTAATGACTTATTTAATTAATGTTGTTTGAAAGTCGTTTCGGTAAATGAGTATTAAGAATGGGGAATCTCTTAATATGACTGTTTGCTTAACGTTTTGTTTTGAAAATCATTAAGTTAAATCGGTATTAAGAACGGGGAATCTCTTAATGACTTATTTAATTAATGTTGTTTGAAAGTCGTTTCGGTAAATGAGTATTAAGAATGGGGAATCTCTTAATATGACTGTTTGCTTAACGTTTTGTTTTGAAAATCATTAAGTTAAATCGGTATTAAGAACGGGGAATCTCTTAATGACTTATTTAATTAATGTTGTTTGAAAGTCGTTTCGGTAAATGAGTATTAAGAATGGGGAATCTCTTAATATGACTGTTTGCTTAACGTTTTGTTTTGAAAATCATTAAGTTAAATCGGTATTGAGAACGGGGAATCTCTTAATGACTTATTTAATTAATGTTGTTTGAAAGTCGTTTCGGTAAATGAGTATTAAGAATGGGGAATCTCTTAATATGACTGTTTGCTTAACGTTTTGTTTTGAAAATCATTAAGTTAAATCGGTATTGAGAACGGGGAATCTCTTAATGACTTATTTAATTAATGTTGTTTGAAAGTCGTTTCGGTAAATGAGTATTAAGAATGGGGAATCTCTTAATATGACTGTTTGCTTAACGTTTTGTTTTGAAAATCATTAAGTTAAATCGGTATTGAGAACGGGGAATCTCTTAATGACTTATTTAATTAATGTTGTTTGAAAGTCGTTTCGGTAAATGAGTATTAAGAATGGGGAATCTCTTAATATGACTGTTTGCTTAACGTTTTGTTTTGAAAATCATTAAGTTAAATCGGTATTAAGAACGGGGAATCTCTTAATGACTTATTTAATTAATGTTGTTTGAAAGTCGTTTCGGTAAATGAGTATTAAGAATGGGGAATCTCTTAATATGACTGTTTGCTTAACGTTTTGTTTTGAAAATCATTAAGTTAAATCGGTATTAAGAACGGGGAATCTCTTAATGACTTATTTAATTAATGTTGTTTGAAAGTCGTTTCGGTAAATGAGTATTAAGAATGGGGAATCTCTTAATATGACTGTTTGCTTAACGTTTTGTTTTGAAAATCATTAAGTTAAATCGGTATTGAGAACGGGGAATCTCTTAATGACTTATTTAATTAATGTTGTTTGAAAGTCGTTTCGGTAAATGAGTATTAAGAATGGGGAATCTCTTAATATGACTGTTTGCTTAACGTTTTGTTTTGAAAATCATTAAGTTAAATCGGTATTGAGAACGGGGAATCTCTTAATGACTTATTTAATTAATGTTGTTTGAAAGTCGTTTCGGTAAATGAGTATTAAGAATGGGGAATCTCTTAATATGACTGTTTGCTTAACGTTTTGTTTTGAAAATCATTAAGTTAAATCGGTATTGAGAACGGGGAATCTCTTAATGACTTATTTAATTAATGTTGTTTGAAAGTCGTTTCGGTAAATGAGTATTAAGAATGGGGAATCTCTTAATATGACTGTTTGCTTAACGTTTTGTTTTGAAAATCATTAAGTTAAATCGGTATTAAGAACGGGGAATCTCTTAATGACTTATTTAATTAATGTTGTTTGAAAGTCGTTTCGGTAAATGAGTATTAAGAATGGGGAATCTCTTAATATGACTGTTTGCTTAACGTTTTGTTTTGAAAATCATTAAGTTAAATCGGTATTAAGAACGGGGAATCTCTTAATGACTTATTTAATTAATGTTGTTTGAAAGTCGTTTCGGTAAATGAGTATTAAGAATGGGGAATCTCTTAATATGACTGTTTGCTTAACGTTTTGTTTTGAAAATCATTAAGTTAAATCGGTATTGAGAACGGGGAATCTCTTAATGACTTATTTAATTAATGTTGTTTGAAAGTCGTTTCGGTAAATGAGTATTAAGAATGGGGAATCTCTTAATATGACTGTTTGCTTAACGTTTTGTTTTGAAAATCATTAAGTTAAATCGGTATTGAGAACGGGGAATCTCTTAATGACTTATTTAATTAATGTTGTTTGAAAGTCGTTTCGGTAAATGAGTATTAAGAATGGGGAATCTCTTAATATGACTGTTTGCTTAACGTTTTGTTTTGAAAATCATTAAGTTAAATCGGTATTGAGAACGGGGAATCTCTTAATGACTTATTTAATTAATGTTGTTTGAAAGTCGTTTCGGTAAATGAGTATTAAGAATGGGGAATCTCTTAATATGACTGTTTGCTTAACGTTTTGTTTTGAAAATCATTAAGTTAAATCGGTATTAAGAACGGGGAATCTCTTAATGACTTATTTAATTAATGTTGTTTGAAAGTCGTTTCGGTAAATGAGTATTAAGAATGGGGAATCTCTTAATATGACTGTTTGCTTAACGTTTTGTTTTGAAAATCATTAAGTTAAATCGGTATTAAGAACGGGGAATCTCTTAATGACTTATTTAATTAATGTTGTTTGAAAGTCGTTTCGGTAAATGAGTATTAAGAATGGGGAATCTCTTAATATGACTGTTTGCTTAACGTTTTGTTTTGAAAATCATTAAGTTAAATCGGTATTGAGAACGGGGAATCTCTTAATGACTTATTTAATTAATGTTGTTTGAAAGTCGTTTCGGTAAATGAGTATTAAGAATGGGGAATCTCTTAATATGACTGTTTGCTTAACGTTTTGTTTTGAAAATCATTAAGTTAAATCGGTATTGAGAACGGGGAATCTCTTAATGACTTATTTAATTAATGTTGTTTGAAAGTCGTTTCGGTAAATGAGTATTAAGAATGGGGAATCTCTTAATATGACTGTTTGCTTAACGTTTTGTTTTGAAAATCATTAAGTTAAATCGGTATTAAGAACGGGGAATCTCTTAATGACTTATTTAATTAATGTTGTTTGAAAGTCGTTTCGGTAAATGAGTATTAAGAATGGGGAATCTCTTAATATGACTGTTTGCTTAACGTTTTGTTTTGAAAATCATTAAGTTAAATCGGTATTGAGAACGGGGAATCTCTTAATGACTTATTTAATTAATGTTGTTTGAAAGTCGTTTCGGTAAATGAGTATTAAGAATGGGGAATCTCTTAATATGACTGTTTGCTTAACGTTTTGTTTTGAAAATCATTAAGTTAAATCGGTATTAAGAACGGGGAATCTCTTAATGACTTATTTAATTAATGTTGTTTGAAAGTCGTTTAAGTTAAATGGGTATTAAAAATGGGGAATCTTTTAATACCTCGGTTTACTTAATGTGTATTTGAGGAAAATGTTTAAGTTAACTGGGCGTTGAGAATGGGGAATCTCTTAATGTCTCGGTTACTTAACTATCGTTTTTGAAAATCGTTTCGGTAAATGAGTATTAAGAATGGGGAATCTCTTAATATGACTGTTTGCTTAACGTTTTGTTTTGAAAATCATTAAGTTAAATCGGTATTAAGAACGGGGAATCTCTTAATGACTTATTTAATTAATGTTGTTTGAAAGTCGTTTCGGTAAATGAGTATTAAGAATGGGGAATCTCTTAATGACTCGTTTACTGAATGTTTTGCGAGAAAATCGTTTAAGTCAAAAGTATATTAAGAATGGGGAATCTCTTAATATGACTGTTTGCTTAACGTTTTGTTTTGAAAATCATTAAGTTAAATCGGTATTAAGAACGGGGAATCTCTTAATGACTTATTTAATTAATGTTGTTTGAAAGTCGTTTCGGTAAATGAGTATTAAGAATGGGGAATCTCTTAATATGACTGTTTGCTTAACGTTTTGTTTTGAAAATCATTAAGTTAAATCGGTATTAAGAACGGGGAATCTCTTAATGACTTATTTAATTAATGTTGTTTGAAAGTCGTTTCGGTAAATGAGTATTAAGAATGGGGAATCTCTTAATATGACTGTTTGCTTAACGTTTTGTTTTGAAAATCATTAAGTTAAATCGGTATTAAGAACGGGGAATCTCTTAATGACTTATTTAATTAATGTTGTTTGAAAGTCGTTTAAGTTAAATGGGTATTAAAAATGGGGAATCTTTTAATATCTGCATTTGCTTAACGATTGTTGTGAATGGGGTCTGTGTATGCTCATGCATTTCATTTGGTAAATTGTGTCGACCCGTGATAGGTGACACCTTGGTAAACTGTACTGACCCGTGATAGGTTGTACGTTTACGATTTACTATTTAGTAATTCGTGTTGACCCGTGATAGGTGACACCTTGGTAAACTGTACTGACCCGTGATAGGTTGTACGTTTACGATTTACTATTTAGTAATTCGTGTTGACCCGTGATAGGTGACACCTTGGTAAACTGTACTGACCCGTGATAGGTGGTACGTTTACGAGTTACTATTTAGAAAATCGCGTTGACCCGTGATAGGTGACACCATGGTAACTGTACTGACCCGTGATAGGTGGTACGTTTACGATTTACTTTTTGGTAAATCGTGTTGACCCGTGATAGGTGACACCATGGTAACTGTACTGACCCGTGATAGGTGGTACGTTTACGATTTACTTTTTGGTAAATCGTGTTGACCCGTGATAGGTGACACCATGGTAACTGTACTGACCCGTGATAGGTGGTACATTTACGATTTACGTTTTTGGTGAATTGTGCTGACCCGTGATAGGTGGCACCTAGGTAAACAGTACTGGTCTGTGATAGGCGGTACGTTTACGATTCCCGCTTTTTCTTTTAGTAAATCGTGTTGACCCGTGATAGGTGACACCTCGGTAAACTGTACTGACCCGTGATAGGTGGTACGTTTATGATTTACGCATTTTAGTAAATCGTGCTGACCCGTGATAGGTGGCACCTCGGTAATTGGTACTTTGGCCTGCGATAGGCGGTACGATTATGATTTACGGCCCTTCGAGGAGGGTTTTGGTTTGGAATTCCGAGTCCATGCATTTTGGCATATACGCATTGCATTAGGGTGCTTGGCACGCGAGTCGTGGTTGATTTGAGTTTTATGATTAAGTGATTTGAATTTGAGTCGTTGTGGTAATTGCGTTGAAAATGCTAAGTGTTATGTGTTGATTGTTGTGTGTAAGTATGATGGTTATCGAGATCCCAATTGCCGTGGTAATCGTGTAGGAATTGCTAAGTGTTAGGTTGTGAACTTGATTAGGAATGACTTGAGTAAATGCATGAATTTTTGGAAAAACGATCAGGGAAATCGATTTCCCAATCGATTGGATGAGTTGCAGGAAGTTCACCATTTTGACCTAATCGATTTGCCAATCGATTGTATAAATATATCTTTCAAAATCTTTTAAGAAATCGATTTGGAAATCGATTGGCAGAGAGGCAGGAACTCAGCAAAACTGCCGAAATCGATTTGGAAATCGATTTGGCAACCCAGGGACTCATCAGAACTGACAAAATCGACTTAGAAATCGATTTGGTCATGCAGAAACTCAGCAGAACTGACCAAATCGATTTGGCAATCGATTGGCTCAGCAAAAGTCCTTATTTTGAGTTAGATAATCGATTGCTCAATTGATTTATCAATGCTTTGGTCAGTTATGTATTACTTGATGGTTTGAGAACTTCATTTTGAGTTCATTGTTAATTGGCAAGCATTATATGAACTTTTAGCATATGGAAAATCCTTTTAAGGTGCATGCTTAGTTGAAAAGTTATTTTGGGCATTTAAAAACTTAATTGTTATGTGTTAACTGTTATTTTCTGGTTGGTGACCCTTTACAATTATTGTGGAAATCTGGGCTTTGCCCTCAGATGAGAGTCAGGACGGTCCTACCGGTTCGTACCCTACGGACGGGAATGGAGATGGGAACGTTTGACTGCAGTTACGTTAGGAGGATCTCACGGGGCGCGTGGAGATACTCAGGGTGTATAGCTTTTTGGTAGGATGATCAGATTAGGATGATGTATAGGGACTAGGTGTCCTTCTTTTTGGATTGGAGTATTTTTAGTTTGGAAAACTGTATTTATACTAATATTGTCAGTTCGACTTCTTATGTGAATGGGTTCCATGTACCATTTATGGTTGTGTAAATGTTTTGGATTTATAATTGGAGAAACTTTTCCGCTGCTTGTAAATTATAATGACTCAGTTATTTATCCAAAGGCATTTCTTTATCTATTTCTCTGTTTTATGTTTAATTACTTTCAAAAAAAAAATATACCCTCGCTTTGAAAAACGGGGTGTTACACATTTGGTTCATCAAATTACATTAAGTCCAATCAAATTACAATTTTAAACATTAAACCAAATCAAATTACAATCTTAAACACACCAAAGTTTTGTTTATTGTGTTGCTCCTGCTAGCCAGCCTTGCTTATTTTTTTTGTTGCTGCAGAAAATATAGCAAAAAATAGTATGTAATGAATTAATTAATAAAAAAGCAACACCCTTTGCCCTTAGCAATTATTCACATGATACAAAGCAAAAAAGAAAAAATTATGAGTTTAAAACAGAAAGAAAAAAAAAAAAAAAAAAAAAAAAAGACAAATGTGGTTGTATCATGTACAAAAGTTAACCAAATTTGGAAATAAAAAATGTTCTTTAATCCAACAAACTAGCTCTATCCAGCAGATGAATATAATTAGATAATGAGCAAAGAAATTAAACATCAAATAGGAAATTGACTGAGAAGCACAAAGGCAAACAAGAAAACAACCAGACAAGTTAAAAAAACTCTATAAATACATATTCATTTATCTCATAAGAAAGAAAACAAAAGATTAACTCTGCTTATAAAAAAACACACATACAAAGAAGGAGAAGGGGAATAAATCAGAGAGTTTCAGTAACAAACAACAAACAGAAAACGTCAAAGTATTTTTTTTCTCTAGTACAATAAATATGTTGCTCTTTATCTTCATCATACAATCACGCTTTTGTTTTTAAAAAAATGTAGATTTTTTATTTGTAAGAGCAAATATTAATGAACGAAACATAAAAAATAAGATTAAAAATTCGAACATGTGATGATGTCGTCCTTGTCGTCGCCGCTTATTTATTCTTCTTCATTTTCCCATGAGTTTCACGGTCAATGTTGGAAATGAACGGAGAAGTGGTGGAACGTTCGAAACCACTCCAGTGCGACACGAAGCCGCTGACACCGAGTCGACACGTACGGAACCACTCCAGTACAACTGTGCAGCGCGAAGCTCTGTTGGTCGAGCAAGTCTAGAACTGGGCCATTTTTTTCCAGCCACCGCTGATGCCTTGCTTCTGCCAACCCAGTATCTCTCAGTTGGTAATGTGACCGCCCCCCTATAACTAGGGTTTCGAGTTTATGTTATGACCTTTTTTTTTATTAAGTTAAGTTGGACTTTGGTTTAAAACAAAAACAAAAATCTGTTCAAACTCAGCCCATTTAAAGCTATTTTTTTTAAAAGGGGTTAATTTCCTTCATAACTTAAATATCAATTTTCATAAAAAAAGAAACACAAAAAAATATTTCATTAAAGATTAACTAAATGTGACATTTATTTTATCTTTGAGTTATTAGAATACAAGTTGCGACAACTTGATGGTTCTAAATCTCATCTTCACAGGTAAATTAATAAATTAAAACTCGTAAATAAATTAATAAATAAAAATTATTATTAAAGGTTAACTATAAATGACGTCTATTAATCCATGAGTAGCAGAACACAATTTATACAACTTGATAATTCTAAAATTTATTTTTATAAATAAATAAATATAAAATCAACTTTTTAAATTGGATTAATTAGATGTGATCTTTTTTTTTAATCTTTGAGTTGTTAAGATACAAGTTGTACTACTTGGTGGTTTTGAAACTCAATTTTAAAATTGAAAATAATATAAAATATTTTTAATAGAATTAACTAGATGAAACATCTTTTTATTATGAGTTTTTGAGACACGAGTTGTACAACTTGATAGCCATAAAACTCGCATTTGAAAATAATTACTCAAATCAAACAAATTAAATTTTTGTCAAAATATATTTTTTATAGCAAAACAAATTTTCTTTTAAAAAAATTAATACATCCGCATTTTCTAGCACTAGGAGATACGTAGAAGCAAGACCTTATTCTTGTCAAACACTTCAATAATTTTTTTTTTGTCTTTTATTTCTAGCACAATTAATTATAGGTAACCATGTTTTAACGGATGTCGTAGGGTGCTAATACCTTCGCTACACATAATTGACTCCCGAACTCAAAATTTGGGTTCAAATACCATTTTTTATTTTTTATTCTATTTTTAAGGGTTTCTCAATATTTTTCCTATTTTAAAATAAATTTTGGTGGCGACTCCATTGAATTCGATAAACACTCGAAATTTTAGAACGCGATAGCTGGCGACTCCACTGAGGACCCTTAGAGAGTCAAGCCTAACAAATTAATTATGCATAATTTTTAAACTTTTTCCATATTTGTTTGTTTTTCATTTTTTTTTAGTTAATGCGTTTATTATTTCTTAATAAGTATTAACTAACATTATAATACTCTTTTAAGCTATTAGATCGTTTTTTTTAATCTTT
>NW_027339987.1:21247-22792 GCF_000331145.2 Cicer arietinum | reverse complement strand
AGTTAAGAAGGTTAGAATTCAATTTTGACAATTAGTGCTTAAACTGATATAAATTTATAAAACAAAGAACATTCTCCAGATGCAGTCAAACAATCACCGTTTTTCAAAACATTATGTTTTCTTCTCTCTTCTTCTCATTTTCAATTCATCCTAATTATACAACTTGTTCTAACAAGACGCCAAGACGGTATGGAAGGGAAATGAAATGTGTTTGGTTTTGGTGGTGGAGGATTGAAGATTGGATGTATTGTTTTATCAGGTTTTTATTTATTTATTTAATTATTTATTTCTGGTTTTGTAACGAGTGACTTGGAAATGGATTAATGCAATATATTAGATAGAAAAAGGGAGAAGTTTCTTTTCTATTGTTTCTATAATATTTGTTTATAATAGATGTAAATTCCTTAGATTATTTTTATAGTTTTTATTTTTTATTAATTCAAATAATTAATTTACAGCTTAGGTGAATAACAATTAATAACATGTAAATCAAAATTAAGATTAGCTAAATTTAGTCAAAATTAGACAAAGGACTAAGAAAAAAAACCATATAAATAATAAACATGATATATTTTATAAATAATAAAAATAATTTTCACATGTCATAAACATGATAATTTTCACATGTCATAAACATGATATATTTTATAAATAATAAAAATAATTTTATAACTCAACTTTAAAAACTAAAAAATAAAATAAGTGAAAACACTAAATTTTAAACAATACAAACAATTATTAAATAGAGTAACTCATTCAAAAGATATTATTGAAATCCAAATATCTCTACCCATACCACAAAATCAACGATAGTAAAAAAACACTCTTAAAATAAAGTGAAGCACAAGTCTCTAGCACTTCAGTTCCACAAGAAAAACTCTATTGATTACTTGTCATCATCGTGTTGATCATAATCTACATACAAATATATTATAGAGCAGACATAAGAAAGATGTGAGATTATCTATTGATGACTCTTCATCATATGCATATTTTCCCACTATTTTAGTCTTATTTATCCTCAATCATTAGTTAAATTAAGGATTTATTTGATATATTTTGTTGATTTTTATTCTTTGAGTGGATAAAAAGTCTTGTGTTTTTATTTCGTTGATTAAGTAGGAATTTGTCGTAATTTTACATTGCGTTTTGTTTTAGTGCAGTGCTGAATTTTGGTGAGAAATCAACATGACATATGTAGAGTATTTCAGCCATATCTGGAGTTGTAGATGTTCCATTGGAGTCAAACCAAGTGCAAATGAAAGCTAAGATCCATAGCTACAACTTTCATGAAGACACCGGAACCAAATTCAGACTCGAAAGAGGAGAAAAAACAATATACGCCGAACAATAGATGTTGAGCGCGTCCGAGCGCGCCCAAGCGCAAGCCAAGCGCTTTTTCCAGCATCTGCTACTGCCCAAACGCGCTGGGGCGCGCGGCCCGCACCAGCAACCATAAAGACACAGATTTTTACTGTTTTATGGATCTTTTTTCACTATTGGGAAGTTGGGAGACTTGTGCCCTAGCATAGAAACTCAAAGACG
>NW_027339987.1:7167-20290 GCF_000331145.2 Cicer arietinum | reverse complement strand
TTCTAATCTTAAATCTACTAAGGAATTAGGGGTTACTTTGGAATTAAAGGTTCTGCCACTAAGACATTAGGGCAAGAATAATAAAGAGAATTCGGTAATAATTCAATAAAGGAATTCAGTAACTAGGATCAAATTAGACACCAAGGATGGATTCGAAGTAAAACTCATCCCCGACATTTTTCTCATTATAAAGGATCAATTTTATTATTGTTGTTAATTTCAAATATTATTTCAATCAATTCGGAAACTTTTTGTTTAATTTTAGTAATTAAATATAATTCAATAGTAGATAGCGTTTCAGCAAGTGTACTGAATCGTTGCAAGTAATATTAAAACAGTAATACCGAGTGTCGAACTCAAGGATTGCGTTTTACTATTGAATTATATTTAATTACTAAAATTGAACAAAAAGTTTCCGAATTGATTGAAATAATATTTGAAATTAACAACAATAATAAAATTGATCCTTTATAATGAGAAAAATGCCAGGGATGAGTTTCACTTCGAATCCAACATTGGTGTCTAATTTGATCCTAGTTAATGAATTCCTTTATTGAATTATTTCCGAATTCTCTTTATTATTCTTGCCCTAATGTCTTAGTGACAGAACCTTTAATTCCAAAGTAACCCCTAATTCCTTAGTAGATTTAAGATTAGAATTAAGCATTACCGTATAGAAATTCTTTTGTAAATTATTGCTTTGCAACTAATTTAATTGGTTTCATGACCTGCACCTATGTCTAGACTACAAATTCATGAATTTCTCATCTCAAGCATTCGTAAAGTCCACTTCTGTTTCAAAATACAAATCGTAGAACATTTTAGTGTTGATCAAGCAATAAAAAACATTAAGCACAGAGATGAGAAAAATAATTCAATAAACGCATTCATATAAATAGAAATCAAATCATAAAAATAAGGGTTTCATCTATCATCATGTAAAATGAATAAAGTCATACATAGATTAATACACGTTCATGAATGTATATAGATGATTGAACTTTCAATGCTAAAATATGTATTATTTGAAATTCATTTGGAGCCAAAAATAACTTAGGATAACTTGGATTGTAAGGTTATGCTATATGCCACATGCATACTGCAAGACCCCTCTAGATTGTATTTATGCACAATGTGCACTCTCACTAACACTTAAAAGTGTAAACTCAATAAATCACTCTCCTCAGAATCTAAAATCAACATAACAACTAAAAGTGTAAACTCAATAAATCACTCTCCTCACAATCTAAAATCAATTTTAAGTTTCTTAGATGGTATATCAAACATTGAGTTCATATATATATATATATATATATATATATATCAAAATAAAATTTAATATGCTTGTAAATTTATTAAAAAGTTGAAAGTTGAAGCCTTAAATATAACACAAAAATCAAATATAAGAGAAACAACATTAATAATGATGAGCATATACAAATAATTAAATGCTGGAAGATAACATATAAATGCGTTTTTTACCTTAACTGCTGAGCACTGACATTCTCCATTAAAGCAAATTATATAAGGATAAATGGGACAGTGGAAATCAATACAATCGATGTCTGACTTACAACTAAAAACTGTAATATATAAAATAAGAATAAAAAGTATTATTAAAAAAGATTAAGAGTTATGTAGAATATGAAAATATGAGAATGAACTTACCACTAACATCGACTACAGCAAGAAAAAGGAACACGAAAACGATCATAGTATAAAAAACTTTAAGAATTTTAGCCATTTTTACTCTACCTTTGCATGCAACAAATACAAAATTGTTTGATCACTTTATATTTGAAAAACCTCATGCTATGTTTATTTCAATTGAATAGTTTATAGTACAATGAAGGACCATGTTTGTCCCTTTAACTCGTGTAATTGATCACTTGACCTTAGAGTATATATTTAATTTTATCCCTTTAACTCGTGTAATTGATCACTTGACCTTAGAGTATATCTTTAATTTTGTCCCTTTAACTCGTGTAATTGATCACTTGACCTTAGTGTATAACTTTAATTTTTTATTTCTCGTATTTCCTTCAATATTAGAATGACATTCATAACCAACATTATGCCTCAATTAAATAGCTATTAGAACTTATATATTCAACAAAGAAAACATTTCTATGATAAAATATTTTTTAAATGTCTTTTAAGCCAAATACGATTTACAACCGAGTTAAAATTGATTCTAATATAGATTATTTGAATTCGATATAATAAAATCTTTCTCGACCGCTATTGAGGACACTTATCCATTTTATTGCAAATGAATTGACTTTATAGAGTAGTTAGATATTCTATTTAAATTGAACTACAACCAGCGCACCAGCTAGATTTTCATTTGAGCCTAACATTATTGAGAGATAGAAAGCTCAAAACTGCTTCAATATAGAAATAAGAGAATGTAAATAATGGAAATGCATATTCATAGATAGTCACAAGTTCAAGGAAAACGTACTTGAATTAGTCGATTAATTTAAAATGAGAACTTAATTACAATCGGTCAAAGTTATGGATTGTAGGTACTACACTTTAAAATGTTATTTATATTCAATAAATACCAATTGTACAGATCATAATAAGCTTACATCAATCAAAATAAACCTATTTTACTTGCAGTTTATCTGCTCTTCAAATTTACATACATTACTTGAAGTTTATCTGCTCTTTAGAATATTTAAGGAATTCACAACCAATCAACCATTTTTTTCATTGATGTAATTGCATATGATGCATTTGATTTTCTAAAGCAAAGTAGATTAGACAACTCAATTTTTCTTGTACCCTATTTTATTTAGAAATTGGTCATGAGACTAGATAAAAGACGGGGATAGAAATTGAACAAAAGCAGACATTCTTGTTCATAAAAAAACCACGGGACAATTTTCTGCCCAAGATACAAGCAATCATGAATACAAAAAATATATTTTTATATTTTCTACTAAAATATTATTAGCATTTTCTAATATTTCACGTCTCTCTCCTCTATCTATTTCTTTCTATTGTCCCATCTCTCTCTACCTATTGTCTCATCTCTCTCTTTCTATTGTTTCATCTCTCTCTCTCTTTCTCTCTCTCTCTCTCTCTCTCTCTCTCTCTCTCTCTCTCTCTCTTTTACTTACTCGTACCTCTTCATCTTATCTCTTTTTGCACTCATGTGTCTCACTCCCTCATATATCTTTGTCATGTATCTCTTCCTCTATTTTATATTGATGCATTTTAGTTCTTTCTACACGCATGTCTCTCTCTTATCTTTATTGATCCTTCACTTGTCTCTCTTTTTCACCCTTCAATATCTCCCTTCATTTAGAATAAGTAATCGCAATAAACAACCATTAGCTAAATTACCGATGAACTTTCATATTTGTCAATAATTGTTTTAAAAAACTCTTCCTAAAACTAGAATAATTATTAAATGTATCTTAGGAAAATCACGCATCATATTTGTTTCTTTAACTCACTTAACTGAAAATTTTACTATAGTAAGGAAGGCACATAAACCTTTGAGGTAATCAAAAGTCACTTACTATTACTAACCTTTCATTTTAATCCGTTCATATGTGTAGGGATTACAAAAGAGCAATTATAGTATTCAACAATGGCTAAATCGTTGTAGAAATAATGTACCAACGAAAGGACAAAATATTTATGCATAAATTAAAAAGCATTATAGGATAAAAGTCAATGCACAAATCTATCTATTATAATATATTAAAACAAATTCTCAGTTTTATTGAACGACACATCACACACTTATGTGTCACGTCACTTATATTCCTATGTTGCATTTTCATATGCTTCTACAATTCATCTCACACATTTTATTTCTCAATTTAACTTTTACATCATCATATACCTATGTTGAGAACCCACACACAGAAGTTCTTCATGAAAATAATTTTACTATTAAAGCTGCTCATAAAAATAATTTTATTATCTTCTCACTTCAATCAACTTTTAATACTTCTTCATTTCTAACTATGTATATTTAGAATAGTTGGTAAAAAACACATCATATCTTATATTAACTCAAGAATCATTCTTTCAATTCCTTCTTAAACTTTGGTGGAGAGTACAATTTAGATATAAAGTTTTGTCGTTTACACAACATTTAGTCATGCATGGCTTCTCAATTCTCACCCAACTATCAATGGAAAATGTGAGATTGTGTAATCTATAGGTGACTTCCTCAGTTGGGTCAAATCATTAATAATAAAAGACATCAAATAAGCAAATAAGAAACTAAATATCTAATAAGAAAAGTAATTTGTTCTAATCACTAACGATTATGGTCGCATTAGAAGTAGGGATGGTGAAGACCTCTAGAGAGTAATGCGCATAATATAATTTTTCAGTTGTTAAAACATAATTTCGAGCAAGTGTTGAAAAATAACAATCAACTATGAACTATATATACCGAAGATTGATTGAAACATTTAGGAGAAAAAGTATTCAAAAGTTAAAAAGAGTGCATAAGGAAGGAAAAAACCATTTTTAAGCTAATGGATCTCGACTATACAATTGGGGTGCTTTTAATTGGTTTTCATCATTGAATTTGTTGGTTTATTTTTGCTTGGTAATTGAAGTTTTGTGCATCTCTATGCTGCAATATTGAAAACATCTCAACTATACAATTGTTTATGCATGTGTGTTTATATTTGCCTTGTGGAATTTCGGCTAACTAATGGATTAAATCTTGCCTTTATGTGAAAATTATCTTGAAAATTATGATTTTAGATTAATAATGTTCTAACTTTGTTTGATATCCTTTGCTTTAATCTTATTTGTAGGTCCAGGATATGAATGCAGATTAATAATGTTGTGTTCTTTGCGTTTTGTATTTTTAGTGGATTGTTCTAGGTAATATTAAATTTATTATAGTATATTACAACAAAATAGTTATATAGCGTTGTCGTACCTTAATTAAAATAAATAGAAAAACGGTTTTAACTTCGCAACAACGTAAAACTGTTGTCATTGTAAATTTAAAAAATCGTTCTCTAAGAGGTAGCTACAAGTATAATTTTCACAAAGCCTTGTTGTTTCAAAAGAAAACTGTTGCGTAAGGCAAAGGCAATGCCATACACTGACCTATTGGTGAAAACTTAATTTCTACCAATTAGAGCCATAATCTACGTGATTTTTGTAAGTGTTTTGGTTATAAACATTTTGTTTCATGTGCCATATGTGATTTGATTTGTTTTAGTACTAAATGGATGCATATAGAAGAGCTTTTATTTTACCTTATTTTTCATCCATGTATCTTATATTTGTATAATTTTAGGGACAAACTTCTTTAAAGATCCAACATATTTAAGAGTTGTCTCTTCTAAACGGTGAATTCATACACACACAAGTTAGAAATCAAATTCATTATCTTATACTTAAGGAATTGAATCATTTACTCCTTAACGTCCAGTTAACTTAAACGGTTTTCAAAACAAAATATTAAGTAACCGAGACATTAAGAGATTCCCCCTCCTTAACGTCCAGTTAACTTAAACGGTTTTCAAAACAAAATATTAAGTAACCGAGACATTAAGAGATTCCCCCTCCTTAACGTCCAGTTAACTTAAACGGTTTTCAAAACAAAATGTTAAGTAACCGAGACATTAAGAGATTCCCCCTCCTTAACGTCCAGTTAACTTAAACGGTTTTCAAAACAAAATGTTAAGTAACCGAGACATTAAGAGATTCCCCCTCCTTAACGTCCAGTTAACTTAAACGGTTTTCAAAACAAAATATTAAGTAACCGAGACATTAAGAGATTCCCCCTCCTTAACGTCCAGTTAACTTAAACGGTTTTCAAAACAAAATATTAAGTAACCGAGACATTAAGAGATTCCCCCTCCTTAACGTCCAGTTAACTTAAACGGTTTTCAAAACAAAATATTAAGTAACCGAGACATTAAGAGATTCCCCCTCCTTAACGTCCAGTTAACTTAAACGGTTTTCAAAACAAAATGTTAAGTAACCGAGACATTAAGAGATTCCCCATTCTTAACGCCCAGTTTACTTAAACGGTTTTCAAAACAAAATATTAAGTAACCGAGACATTAAGAGATTCCCCATTCTTAACGCCCAGTTTACTTAAACGGTTTTCAAAACAAAATATTAAGTAACCGAGACATTAAGAGATTCCCCATTCTTAACGCCCAGTTTACTTAAACGGTTTTCAAAACAAAATATTAAGTAACCGAGACATTAAGAGATTCCCCCTCCTTAACGTCCAGTTAACTTAAACGGTTTTCAAAACAAAATATTAAGTAACCGAGACATTAAGAGATTCCCCCTCCTTAACGTCCAGTTAACTTAAACGGTTTTCAAAACAAAATATTAAGTAACCGAGACATTAAGAGATTCCCCATTCTTAACGCCCAGTTTACTTAAACGGTTTTCAAAACAAAATATTAAGTAACCGAGACATTAAGAGATTCCCCATTCTTAACGCCCAGTTTACTTAAACGGTTTTCAAAACAAAATATTAAGTAACCGAGACATTAAGAGATTCCCCATTCTTAACGCCCAGTTTACTTAAACGGTTTTCAAAACAAAATATTAAGTAACCGAGACATTAAGAGATTCCCCATTCTTAACGCCCAGTTTACTTAAACGGTTTTCAAAACAAAATATTAAGTAACCGAGACATTAAGAGATTCCCCATTCTTAACGCCCAGTTTACTTAAACGGTTTTCAAAACAAAATATTAAGTAACCGAGACATTAAGAGATTCCCCCTCCTTAACGTCCAGTTAACTTAAACGGTTTTCAAAACAAAATATTAAGTAACCGAGACATTAAGAGATTCCCCATTCTTAACGCCCAGTTTACTTAAACGGTTTTCAAAACAAAATATTAAGTAACCGAGACATTAAGAGATTCCCCATTCTTAACGCCCAGTTAGCTTAAACGGTTTTCAAAACAAAATGTTAAGTAACCGAGACATTAAGAGATTCCCCATTCTTAACGCCCAGTTTACTTAAACGGTTTTCAAAACAAAATATTAAGTAACCGAGACATTAAGAGATTCCCCCTCCTTAACGTCCAGTTAACTTAAACGGTTTTCAAAACAAAATATTAAGTAACCGAGACATTAAGAGATTCCCCGTTCTTAACGCCCAGTTAACTTAAACGATTTTTCTTTAAAACAAAATATTAAGTAACCGAGACATTAAGAGATTCCCCGTTCTTAACGCCCAGTTAACTTAAACGATTTTTCTTTAAAACAAAATATTAAGTAACCGAGACATTAAGAGATTCCCCCTCCTTAACGTCCAGTTAACTTAAACGGTTTTCAAAACAAAATATTAAGTAACCGAGACATTAAGAGATTCCCCCTCCTTAACGTCCAGTTAACTTAAACGGTTTTCAAAACAAAATATTAAGTAACCGAGACATTAAGAGATTCCCCCTCCTTAACGTCCAGTTAACTTAAACGGTTTTCAAAACAAAATATTAAGTAACCGAGACATTAAGAGATTCCCCATTCTTAACGCCCAGTTAACTTAAACGATTTTTCTTTAAAACAAAATATTAAGTAACCGAGACATTAAGAGATTCCCCCTCCTTAACGTCCAGTTAACTTAAACGGTTTTCAAAACAAAATATTAAGTAACCGAGACATTAAGAGATTCCCCATTCTTAACGCCCAGTTAACTTAAACGATTTTTCTTTAAAACAAAATATTAAGTAACCGAGACATTAAGAGGTTCCCCCTCCTTAACGTCCAGTTAACTTAAACGGTTTTCAAAACAAAATGTTAAGTAACCGAGACATTAAGAGATTCCCCATTCTTAACGCCCAGTTAGCTTAAACGGTTTTCAAAACAAAATGTTAAGTAACCGAGACATTAAGAGATTCCCCCTCCTTAACGTCCAGTTAACTTAAACGGTTTTCAAAACAAAATATTAAGTAACCGAGACATTAAGAGATTCCCCCTCCTTAACGTCCAGTTAACTTAAACGGTTTTCAAAACAAAATGTTAAGTAACCGAGACATTAAGAGATTCCCCATTCTTAACGCCCAGTTAGCTTAAACGGTTTTCAAAACAAAATGTTAAGTAACCGAGACATTAAGAGATTCCCCATTCTTAATTCTCATTTAACTTAACGATTTTCAAGACAAAACATTCAGTAAATAAGTCATTAAGAGATTCCCCATTCTTAATACTCATTTACTGAAACGATTTTCAAAAACGAACATTAAGTAACCGAGACATTAAGAGATTCCCCCTCCTTAACGTCCAGTTAACTTAAACGGTTTTCAAAACAAAATGTTAAGTAACCGAGACATTAAGAGATTCCCCCTCCTTAACGTCCAGTTAACTTAAACGGTTTTCAAAACAAAATGTTAAGTAACCGAGACATTAAGAGATTCCCCATTCTTAACGCCCAGTTAGCTTAAACGGTTTTCAAAACAAAATGTTAAGTAACCGAGACATTAAGAGATTCCCCCTCCTTAACGTCCAGTTAACTTAAACGGTTTTCAAAACAAAATGTTAAGTAACCGAGACATTAAGAGATTCCCCCTCCTTAACGTCCAGTTAACTTAAACGGTTTTCAAAACAAAATGTTAAGTAACCGAGACATTAAGAGATTCCCCATTCTTAACGCCCAGTTTACTTAAACGGTTTTCAAAACAAAATGTTAAGTAACCGAGACATTAAGAGATTCCCCATTCTTAACGCCCAGTTTACTTAAACGGTTTTCAAAACAAAATATTAAGTAACCGAGACATTAAGAGATTCCCCCTCCTTAACGTCCAGTTAACTTAAACGGTTTTCAAAACAAAATATTAAGTAACCGAGACATTAAGAGATTCCCCCTCCTTAACGTCCAGTTAACTTAAACGGTTTTCAAAACAAAATATTAAGTAACCGAGACATTAAGAGATTCCCCCTCCTTAACGTCCAGTTAACTTAAACGGTTTTCAAAACAAAATGTTAAGTAACCGAGACATTAAGAGATTCCCCATTCTTAACGCCCAATTAGCTTAAACGGTTTTCAAAACAAAATGTTAAGTAACCGAGACATTAAGAGATTCCCCCTCCTTAACGTCCAGTTAACTTAAACGGTTTTCAAAACAAAATATTAAGTAACCGAGACATTAAGAGATTCCCCATTCTTAACGCCCAATTAGCTTAAACGGTTTTCAAAACAAAATGTTAAGTAACCGAGACATTAAGAGATTCCCCATTCTTAACGCCCAATTAGCTTAAACGGTTTTCAAAACAAAATGTTAAGTAACCGAGACATTAAGAGATTCCCCATTCTTAACGCCCAATTAGCTTAAACGGTTTTCAAAACAAAATGTTAAGTAACCGAGACATTAAGAGATTCCCCATTCTTAACGCCCAATTAGCTTAAACGGTTTTCAAAACAAAATGTTAAGTAACCGAGACATTAAGAGATTCCCCCTCCTTAACGTCCAGTTAACTTAAACGGTTTTCAAAACAAAATGTTAAGTAACCGAGACATTAAGAGATTCCCCCTCCTTAACGTCCAGTTAACTTAAACGGTTTTCAAAACAAAATATTAAGTAACCGAGACATTAAGAGATTCCCCCTCCTTAACGTCCAGTTAACTTAAACGGTTTTCAAAACAAAATATTAAGTAACCGAGACATTAAGAGATTCCCCCTCCTTAACGTCCAGTTAACTTAAACGGTTTTCAAAACAAAATATTAAGTAACCGAGACATTAAGAGATTCCCCCTCCTTAACGTCCAGTTAACTTAAACGGTTTTCAAAACAAAATATTAAGTAACCGAGACATTAAGAGATTCCCCCTCCTTAACGTCCAGTTAACTTAAACGGTTTTCAAAACAAAATGTTAAGTAACCGAGACATTAAGAGATTCCCCCTCCTTAACGTCCAGTTAACTTAAACGGTTTTCAAAACAAAATATTAAGTAACCGAGACATTAAGAGATTCCCCCTCCTTAACGTCCAGTTAACTTAAACGGTTTTCAAAACAAAATATTAAGTAACCGAGACATTAAGAGATTCCCCCTCCTTAACGTCCAGTTAACTTAAACGGTTTTCAAAACAAAATATTAAGTAACCGAGACATTAAGAGATTCCCCCTCCTTAACGTCCAGTTAACTTAAACGGTTTTCAAAACAAAATATTAAGTAACCGAGACATTAAGAGATTCCCCCTCCTTAACGTCCAGTTAACTTAAACGGTTTTCAAAACAAAATATTAAGTAACCGAGACATTAAGAGATTCCCCATTCTTAACGCCCAGTTTACTTAAACGGTTTTCAAAACAAAATATTAAGTAACCGAGACATTAAGAGATTCCCCATTCTTAACGCCCAGTTTACTTAAACGGTTTTCAAAACAAAATATTAAGTAACCGAGACATTAAGAGATTCCCCATTCTTAACGCCCAGTTTACTTAAACGGTTTTCAAAACAAAATATTAAGTAACCGAGACATTAAGAGATTCCCCATTCTTAACGCCCAGTTTACTTAAACGGTTTTCAAAACAAAATATTAAGTAACCGAGACATTAAGAGATTCCCCATTCTTAACGCCCAGTTTACTTAAACGGTTTTCAAAACAAAATATTAAGTAACCGAGACATTAAGAGATTCCCCATTCTTAACGCCCAGTTTACTTAAACGGTTTTCAAAACAAAATATTAAGTAACCGAGACATTAAGAGATTCCCCATTCTTAACGCCCAGTTTACTTAAACGGTTTTCAAAACAAAATATTAAGTAACCGAGACATTAAGAGATTCCCCATTCTTAACGCCCAGTTTACTTAAACGGTTTTCAAAACAAAATATTAAGTAACCGAGACATTAAGAGATTCCCCCTCCTTAACGTCCAGTTAACTTAAACGGTTTTCAAAACAAAATATTAAGTAACCGAGACATTAAGAGATTCCCCCTCCTTAACGTCCAGTTAACTTAAACGGTTTTCAAAACAAAATATTAAGTAACCGAGACATTAAGAGATTCCCCCTCCTTAACGTCCAGTTAACTTAAACGGTTTTCAAAACAAAATATTAAGTAACCGAGACATTAAGAGATTCCCCCTCCTTAACGTCCAGTTAACTTAAACGGTTTTCAAAACAAAATATTAAGTAACCGAGACATTAAGAGATTCCCCCTCCTTAACGTCCAGTTAACTTAAACGGTTTTCAAAACAAAATATTAAGTAACCGAGACATTAAGAGATTCCCCCTCCTTAACGTCCAGTTAACTTAAACGGTTTTCAAAACAAAATATTAAGTAACCGAGACATTAAGAGATTCCCCCTCCTTAACGTCCAGTTAACTTAAACGGTTTTCAAAACAAAATATTAAGTAACCGAGACATTAAGAGATTCCCCCTCCTTAACGTCCAGTTAACTTAAACGGTTTTCAAAACAAAATGTTAAGTAACCGAGACATTAAGAGATTCCCCCTCCTTAACGTCCAGTTAACTTAAACGGTTTTCAAAACAAAATATTAAGTAACCGAGACATTAAGAGGTTCCCCCTCCTTAACGTCCAGTTAACTTAAACGGTTTTCAAAACAAAATATTAAGTAACCGAGACATTAAGAGATTCCCCATTCTTAACGCCCAGTTTACTTAAACGGTTTTCAAAACAAAATATTAAGTAACCGAGACATTAAGAGATTCCCCATTCTTAACGCCCAGTTTACTTAAACGGTTTTCAAAACAAAATATTAAGTAACCGAGACATTAAGAGATTCCCCATTCTTAACGCCCAGTTAGCTTAAACGGTTTTCAAAACAAAATGTTAAGTAACCGAGACATTAAGAGATTCCCCATTCTTAACGCCCAGTTAACTTAAACGATTTTTCTTTAAAACAAAATATTAAGTAACCGAGGCATTAAGAGGTTCCCCCTCCTTAACGTCCAGTTAACTTAAACGGTTTTCAAAACAAAATGTTAAGTAACCGAGACATTAAGAGATTCCCCATTCTTAACGCCCAGTTTACTTAAACGGTTTTCAAAACAAAATATTAAGTAACCGAGACATTAAGAGATTCCCCATTCTTAACGCCCAGTTTACTTAAACGGTTTTCAAAACAAAATATTAAGTAACCGAGACATTAAGAGATTCCCCCTCCTTAACGTCCAGTTAACTTAAACGGTTTTCAAAACAAAATATTAAGTAACCGAGACATTAAGAGATTCCCCCTCCTTAACGTCCAGTTAACTTAAACGGTTTTCAAAACAAAATATTAAGTAACCGAGACATTAAGAGATTCCCCCTCCTTAACGTCCAGTTAACTTAAACGGTTTTCAAAACAAAATGTTAAGTAACCGAGACATTAAGAGATTCCCCCTCCTTAACGTCCAGTTAACTTAAACGGTTTTCAAAACAAAATGTTAAGTAACCGAGACATTAAGAGATTCCCCCTCCTTAACGTCCAGTTAACTTAAACGGTTTTCAAAACAAAATATTAAGTAACCGAGACATTAAGAGATTCCCCATTCTTAACGCCCAGTTTACTTAAACGGTTTTTAAAACAAAATATTAAGTAACCGAGACATTAAGAGATTCCCCATTCTTAACGCCCAGTTTACTTAAACGGTTTTTAAAACAAAATATTAAGTAACCGAGACATTAAGAGATTCCCCATTCTTAACGCCCAGTTAACTTAAACGATTTTTCTTTAAAACAAAATATTAAGTAACCGAGACATTAAGAGATTCCCCCTCCTTAACGTCCAGTTAACTTAAACGGTTTTCAAAACAAAATGTTAAGTAACCGAGACATTAAGAGATTCCCCCTCCTTAACGTCCAGTTAACTTAAACGGTTTTCACAAACGCACATTAAGTAAACTAGACATTAAGAGATTCCCCATTCTTAATACTCATTTAACTTAATGGTTTTCAAATTCCACACAACACAAACTCAAACAAATTCTCACATCAAAACATATCAATTCATTTATTCACAAATCCAACCATACACATATCAAATTTCATCAATATCAATTAAGAGCATGTCAAAAACAACGAACACAAATCGACACAATCCACTACTCAAAACACACAAGTTTCATTTACTCAAAATCTTACATACGAGAGGTAAATTCATTTTTCCCAAAACAATACTCCAATCCTAACAAAATTCGTTTCCATACAACCACA
>NW_027339987.1:5540-7032 GCF_000331145.2 Cicer arietinum | reverse complement strand
TGGTGGTGAGCAACTTTCCCTTCTACCTCTTCGAGAAATGAAGCTTGGATCTAGAAGAAACAGAGGGGTTTGTGTTTGGATCTCAAAAACCGTTTTTCTTCGTTTTCGAATCAAAGAGGAAGAGTGGAGTTGCGAAAACCTTGATCTAACTCTCACCCAACCTTGGGTCACTAGCTTTGAAGGAGAGGAAGCAACGAAAATGAAAAATGGGAGAAGGAGGGATTTTGGTTTCCACGCGTGAGGTTCAGAGGAAGGAGATGGAATTTCAATTTTCCTTCCTTTCTTTTTCTTTCCTTTGTTTTTCCTTTCTTCCTTTTTCCTTCCTTCCTTTTATACTATTTTCTTTTCCTTTTCCTTCCTTCTAGTTTTCCTTTCTTTTTCTCTCCAAACAAACACATATAATTATAATAAATATAACTTAACAAATATCTCAAAATCGAGATATTTATTAAATTACCGTTTCACCCGAAACGCCTTAAATTCTCCATAAAGGATTTCCGCAGTTAAATTCAATTTATTTATCGACGAGAAATTTTAATCGGCATTCAAATTTTCTTTTGATTTTAAAACTCCAAAATATAATTAAATTTGGCTTAAAAGCCTCCGAGCCCAAAATCCAAAATACACCAAAAGTAAATAAATGGCTCTTTAGAATATTTTAGGAATTAGAAACCAATCAACCATTTTTTTTATTGATGTAATTGCATATGATTATTACAATAAAGTATTACAATTATAAAAGGTATTTTAGAAACATCAACATAAAAAATTGAGACCTTATATTCAATACCAACTTTTCTTAATATTCGTAGAAAAGAAAGTGAAAATTTTTAAATAAGGAAGGAGATAGTATTCTTAATATTTGTAGCAAATAAAATAAAAATTTATAATTAAGAATGGAGATAGTAATTAAAACTAAAACGTAAACACACACTAAGTTTTCACATTTCAAAAACATGATATTTTTTACAAATAATAACAATAATATTAAAACTCATAACTTTGAAACTAAAAAATAAAACAAGTGAAAACACTAAGTCTTAAACAATACATACAATTATTAAATAGAGTAACTCATTCAAAAGATACTGTTGAAGTCCAAATATCTCTAACCATACCACAAAATCAACGATAGTAAAAAAACTCTTAAAATAAAGTGAAGCACAAGTCTCTAGTACTTCAGTTCCATAAGAAAAACTACATTGATTGCTTGTCATGATCGTGTTGAATACAACCTACATACAAACATATTATAGAGCAGACATAAAGAAGATGTGAGTTTATCTTTCATCATGTAAAATGAATAAGTCATACATAGAATAACGCACGTTCATGAATTGTATATAGATGGATGAACTTTCAATACTAAAACTTTTATTATTTGAAATTCATTACGAGCCAAAATTAACTTAGGATAACATTGATTGTGAAGTTATGCTACAAACACTCACACACACACGCACGCACACGCACACACGCCCACACGTGCACA